>NC_046156.1:6685669-6985669 GCF_011064425.1 Rattus rattus
TTGACCCATCTGTGAACTCTTCCTTGAAGTTGAAATAAGAGAAGAAAAGGCACTAACAAGAGCATCCCTTTTTAAATGCCACTAAAAGGAGAATTACTGTGTTAAATGCCAATAACAAGACCATTGAGATGTTAAAATCTCTTCATAACCATTTTAAGACAATTGTGTTAAACTCTCATTTAAGCTTCAGCCGTGGAAAGCATTCCGTCTCCACTGTTAGCATTTTTATGATCCAAAAATCTCCTTCTTGGAAAAGTTGAATTTATGAATATTTTGTGCTTAAAAATACTTGAAAATTTATTGATTCTCTTAGTTTTCAAGTAAGTGATGTTATTAAAATAAGGATTATATTAAAATATTATATATATTGATGTTTTAAAAATAGGGAATTCAAGTAGAATATGGGAAAGATGGAAAGAGTCTGCTGTGATCTGGATAAACAAAAAGGGGAAATCAAGGTTGTGCTGAAGACAGTGGGAGGTAACAGTGAAACTGGATATTAAGCTTTGAGCCCACAGTGACAGAAAGGTTTATTAGCTGTTGCACATCATCCACAGACTAAGCTTAAGTCATTTCACTCACACGTCTAAGAAGCAGCGGAGAACAGAAACAGCAGCAGTGACAAGCTATTCAGGCAGATTCTGGTCAGGTATGTGTGTTCGTGTGTGTGTGTGGTGTGTACGTGTATCTACAGCCTATAGAACCTCTGCCATCTTCAAGGATGAACCTTGGTAGTCAGGGGGACAATAAAAGCTCTCAGCCTCTGCCGTGTGTTAGAGCTTGTGTCAGTGTTTGAAAAATACTGATCTTCAAGAGGGGATTTCATTAGGAACTGGAATTCTCAGTCTCTCAAAAGGAAGTCTGCCTTATAAGAAGCTGGGCTGCCTGTCAACCTCTTGATGAGTAATTTTCTACCCTGTTTTCTGCCCCCAGCAAGTATGAACCATCTCTCAACCCTCAGGGACACTGCTGCCCCTGCATGATATTTGAAGAGGAACAGAAGGGCCTCTGGGTCGTCAGCATCCCTGCAGATACTGATGTTTTATCAGATACTTGTTTTATCCGAATACTCCCTGTATCCTACCAACATCAATTTGTCCTAAAGGCTGCTCAGAACAATATAGAACAGTCCCATGACTGTCACCCCCCTACTACAGCAGAAAGCAGCCTTCTGATCCATGAGCTCACTTGTTCATTCCATAGTTATTGAGCTCGGGCCATGGACCACACATGTCTTGGCACGAAAATGCCCAATAGTCCTGAAATAAGTCCCTTCTCTCACGGAGCCTGTGCTCTCCAGGAAGACAGCCCGTGGTACAAGAAATGTGTTATCTTGAACCTACAACACTTCTCTCTTTATAAAAGCTCACATTTACATTCTGATAGGAGGTAGGAACTGATGCTGGGAGGAAAGGACTGAAAACAAAGATTAAGCACTATAGTCACCTTCTTAAAGGGCGGGGAAGCTTCCATTTCACCACGAGATTAAAGTTAGTTATTTCTTTCTAGTAGATTTCCCTCAGACTTTTGTGTATATATATATATATATATATATATATATATATATATGACTGTGGTAGATAATCTGATTGTTGAGTTGACAGGGTCTAGAATCACCAATATCTGGGCATATTTGTCGGAGAGTTTTTTCATTAGACCAATAGAGGTGGTGTACTGGCTGGTTTTGTGTGTCAACTTGACACAAGCTGGAGTTATCACAGAGAAAGGAGCCTCAGTTGAGGAAATGCCTCCATGAGACCAAGCTGTAAGGCATTTTCTCAACTAATGATCAAGTCGTGAGGACACAGCCCACTGTGGGTAGTGCTGTCCCTGGGCTGATGGTCCTGGATTCTATAAGAGAGCAAGCTGAGCAAGCCAGGGAAAGCAAGCCAGTAAGTAACATCTCTCCATGGCCTCTGGATCAGTTCCTGCTTCCTGACCTGCTTGAGTTCCAGTCCTGACTTCCTTTGGTGATGAAGAACAATGTGAAGTGTAAGCTGAATAAACCCTTTCCTCCCCAACTTGCTTCTTGGCATGATGTCTGTGCAGGTATAGATACTCTAAGACAGGTGGGAAGATACATCCCAAATTTCATGGGCAGAATAAATCAGAAGGCAAGGTGAGGGCATGGATTTATTTTTTCCTCCTTCCTGACTGTGAACACAGTTTGATCATTAGCCTCATGCTCAGTCACGATGACCTCACCGTGAAGAACTGCCACCATGACCTTCCCACGAAGAACTGTCATGATGACCTTCCCGTGAAGCACTGTAACCCTTCAAACTGTAACAGAAATCAACCCTTCTTGCCTTAAGTTGCTTCCTGTTGGTGACTTTGTCATAGCTTTCGACCTGAGGTGTCAGACTATTCCACAGTTATACACCTGTTCACCTGTGGACTTTAGTAGAGACTGTCAGACTAGAGTCCTCAGGACAAGCCTGCCAACACATGCATTTCTTAATACAAATTATTGTTGCAACAGGACCACGTCAGCTCATTCTAGTGTTGCCTGTGGCTGCTTCACCCATAACGAAAGGGTGTCGTGCTGCAAACAGTATTTCAGGAAGACTAAGCCCTTGTCCTTCCTGGAGATGTTGCCGTGCCTTGTTCCTTAATGCTCACTTGCTATCAGCACTCTCTGTTGGTGTACATGAGCACAGGATAGGCCATGCTTCCTTCCCTAGATCCCAACAGGCACTGCACAAAAACCTTCATGGCCCGCTCATTGATTTGGCAGCACATGTTGCTTTAGCACTACGGAGACAAAAATATTTTAAGAATGTACAGAGAGTGTGGTAAATCACTCAACAATGAACAGCAGGCCAAGAGACGTGGGAAGCATAGGGTGCCCACTACTCCTTTAGTGCTTATGCACAGCACATCTAAGTCTGTCCACGTTTAAACAGGAGTTGTAGAAATGGTTTCTAACATTAGAAAGTAGAGCCTTCTATGATAGAATACCCATGGCTCTGTTCTTCATGTAGTCATGGCATCAAGGTTCCACAGAAAGTCAATGTCAGTTTTACCTGTACAGTGGGTACTATGGGGTTCCACTGTGAAGTCCTCTTCTGACTGAACACTTCTGGTCCCTCACTGACTGGGCTAGGGGTGAGACATGAGTTCCTGCATGGGAAATGCTCTCACCTGCAGGAAGTACCTGAGCAGTATTGACGAGGGATTGGTCTGCTGTGGGAATCAAGAGGCCTGACCCTTGCCCGACTCCTTTGCTGCCTTGTGGCTCCCCTAAGTGGCTGTGCCGTGTACAACGGTAGCAGCAGCTGCCTCATCCGCCAGCTTTTCTCTCAGCACACAGGGTTGTTCCCAAAGCCTGTCCCAACCAATAAGCAAGCACTGGAGCACTTCTAGGGGCCCTGACTTCAGGAATCTGTTGTCAGAGGTACAGGCCTAAGCATTGCTTTAGCATTAGAAAATCATTGTGTTTTCCCTTTAAGCTTGTATTTCCATCCTGCTTTACAAATGGAATCTTATGCCCTGAGTATCTCTTTCTATTCTGGATTTTATGCCCTTCCTGACATATTTCTCTGCCACCCAACTAATATATATGTTAAACTTCAATTTTAAAAGTATCCCTGTGACCCCGAGGCTCTTTGTATTAAATTTCTTCTAGACTGAGCACCCTTGGGATTATCAGACGTTCACATTTGATCAAGATCGCATGCATGCATCATAAATTTTAATAAACACCACGCATAAAAACTTAGAAGTCGTATCTCTGAGAATGAGTGACTTTTGTTTCTAATTAGTTTCTGTGACTGTGAACAAATATTACTTACTGCTAGAGCGAGGGTATTCAGCGTCGGTTTTATCCACTTGATGTTTTATTTTTATAGGTGTAAAAAACACAACATTTATGCATACCGCATAAGTGGATGGATACGATGGAGTTCGTAACATCGTACAGCAAAACATTTCATGGAAACTCCCTGTGGCTGATTTAACGAAATTCACCAGAGAATAAACTACTACAAAATGTATTTTCTAATTCAGAACCAGCTGAAGGTTCAGTCTGGTCCTCAGTTAGTTTTGCGGGAAGCAAATAGCCTCAACTGTTCCAGAAGATTCTGTTAACCATCCATTGAAGAGTCTCTACAACGTTTATCACATTTCATCCCTTTGTCTAAACAGGGTCATTTGATGACCAGCAAACCCCAGTAAACTAGAAAATGGGTGGAGACCCAGCCTGTGTGATGGTCAAGGAAGCATAGAGGACATGGATAACCGTGAGCACAGGTCATGAGGTCATTCTAAGACAACCTGCCCCTGGAGGTCCAGCCTTGGCAACAGACCACGAAACTATCATCACTCCTCAGTGTTAAAACAGTGTCCAGACCTCTGGTAAACTAGGAGGTTTCTCCCATAATGCACGAGTCCTTCCTACACCTTTAACTGTGAGTATGTACTAAATAAAGGCCAGGAGACATCTGCAAAGCAGATCCTGACAGCAGGTTGTCTCAGAGAATTTTCTCTAGTGCCTCCTTTTCATTTTAAAAATGGGTGTACTGTTCAAAATACTGTAAGGGAAGGGTCACACAGATGGCTAAAGAGTCTGAGCAGTTGATATATATATCAACCACCCGCACTTTCATCTCTTAAGATGAGGCCCCAGTTATTGTGGTGAGCATAGTTTTCCCATCATTGGGTGTATCTGGAGAAAGAAAATTAAACAAAGGGAAAAAAGAAAACAGGGAAGGCTCAGGTAGAGTGGTTTTTGAAGGATTAGTTTGTAAGTGACTCTTAAAGAGTTCCAGCTTTATTAACTCCCATTCTCTCACGCCTCTTCTGTAAACCATTATGACAGAGAACTTCTTTTTTGTGACAAAACTGAGTGTAGAGACGGACCAGAGGAAATATTACCCGAGGTCACAGCCGCGTCTCCGGAGCGTCCTTGAGCCTGTTCAAATACTTCACCCACTAAATACATTCCTTTGAGATTTTCTCTTCTTTGTTCCAACAATCATTTTCCAAGGGCACGAACGGTGGCAAATTATTGATCATAAGGAGGGGAGAGAACTCGCCTGTGCTGTAAATTTACCTCCATGAAGTTTATAAAGTGTCAGGAAAAGCTTCCATCAAAATTCAATCATAAAGCCCAATTCTTCCTAAGTTTCCTTGACAGTCTGTCACCTCCTGAACCGTGTGAAACTCCATGTTCTTTGATGAGTACTGGATGAAAGTGCACACACACACACACACACACACACACACACACACACACACACACACACACACACACACTTAGAAGATGTATTAGCAAGGTGTCTTCTCCTTCAGCAGAAACAGGTGCAAACCAGCACTTAGTGTCTTAGCCTAGAATCTTCCTAGACATAATGTCCAGTGTCTCCAAGCTCGTCTGAGGTAGAAGTTATGTGACCTGTGATTGACTGTGACTTCAGACAAGCACTTAACTACACTGACCTCCCGTTTACGCTTGTCGATAAAGTAGTGGGAATAATTCTCCTCTGGCATTAGCCCAGGAGTCTAGAAGGTGCAGATGAACGCAGGCAGCCTGCAAACACACACACTTAGAAGTCCAGCCCAGTAAGACTTCCCTCCTTTATCTGCTCTTGTCATTCAAATTCTGCAAGGAAACAACATGAAACATCTTAAAAGTCTAATCTTCTTTTCCAAGAAAACTCTCCTGTCAAGCCTGCAAACGTATTGTGTTTTTTTTTTAATAATGAATAAACTATGGGGGAAAAAATCAGTTTTGCTAAGCATAATTTTATTGGTGTAATATTTGCAGAGATAAAATTTTACTCAATCAAAACATCACAACACCGAATTTCACAGTTAAACCCACATGCAGATTGTAGAATTACACTACAGGCTGGGCTGATGGAAGGTGTTAAATATAAAAATAATCCAAGGCAATTTCCATTTAACACATCGCGCAAAACTCACTTTTCAAAGTGATTAAGGAGTTTGCTATCTTTCTCGTCAGTCCTGTGTTTAAAGTACTCTGTGGCTTGCGGGGGCAACACCAAGGGCAAGTCCTGTAGAGGTCACGGTGCATATGGAACCAGATGAGGAGCAGAGGAGAGCCAGCCACAGACCAGGGCGAGGGGTAGGGAGGCTGCGGCCCGATTCCATCAACTTGTTATTCAGTGGGGAGGGGCAAGTCTTCCAAGTTCATTGTACACAGTCATACATAAGAGTGGCTTCATCATGTTTAAGGTGACTGTCATCTCCTAAGGTTGACCACACACGCACGACTAAGGAAAGACACAGGCAGAGATGAACCTGACAGTGCTCCTGCCCTCTGCTTTGCAACCAAAATGAGATCTGTTTTAACCAATGACCTACCTGAGCAGTGGAACACTTTAAGATCACTCCAAGGTTTCCTATAACAGCACTTTCTACCCTGCCCACCCCCCCCCAACACTCTATGCCGTTTCTAAGTATGAGAAGAAGCTGGTGGTAAGCTCGATGCACTGACGTTCCCGATGAGGTGATCTGTCCACTCTCTGTGCCAGTAGGTCTGCTCCGGTATGGATGGCTCTGTCTATCACTAATTATCACAAAGCTCCATTGTTCATCAAAATTAAAACCATCTATAATAACAGGACACCTTGACAATAGCAACACGGGGGCTGGGGGGCAGACGATATGACTTCTCAACTTTGGCGTCATAATAGGATCAAGAAAAATTGAAATATTGATGCATAGGTTCATGTAGAACCAGATATATCTGAAGCTTTTATGGGGCAAGAGTTCACTCGTAAAAGTGCCCCATAAAAGGTTGTCTCTCCTCCTGGCTGGGAAATTGCTGTCTTGGAAAATTTTCATCTCCGCACTTTGAGAAAGGGGTCAACAGTGGGAGCTCTGGAGCGTGGACTGTCTTCAAGGAAATCCAGCCCATCAGAGCAGGCTGGTAGCTAACAAGGAAATGATATCTGGGTACCATCTAGAGAGCAGTTGTCACTGCTATCTTTCAGGCTGTGGGGTCACTCAGGTTTGAAATAACAAAACCCTGGGGTATGTGGTCTGCTGATCTTCAGGGTGACATCAGGTTCAGAGAACGTAGGATAGACCACGTCTTCCCTGAGTATGTTTGATGGACCATGTTTTCTCAGGGTGTGTGTGACAGACCACATCTTCCCAGAATGTGTGTTATGGACCATGTCTTCCCATTCTGGTCATCACACTCCTCTCACACTTACCTAGATTACATACATATCTCACTTACATTTGAGCAGCCTGGTGGACAATGCTCCCAGGGACAAAATGCTGAAAGCCACACGTTTCTACTCTACCAGAGGAAACCAGATACAAACACATTCAAAGGGCATTTTCAGGAAGGTTCCCACTTTACCTTCCCCAACCCCCAGTTGTAAAGAGGAAAAGTTAACCTTTCCAAGAGATGGCAAGTTTCCAAGATACGATCCCCATGCATGAAATTGAGACTAATGCTTAACTGCTGAATAAAAAGTGGTTTAAACAAAATCAAGCCATCAGGGCTCACCTACTGATAAAGTTTGTCGAAAGTCAAATGTTTGAGAAACAATCATTACTTTGATGTGCAGAATGTTCAGTTCCCCTCATTCTCTGTTTGGGGCCACACCTCCCCTGAGGGGAAATCTTCTTGAGCTATTTCACCACGATTAGTAACCTACTGACCAGGGTCTACAGTTGAGACCGGCTCAGGCCAGCAGTGAGCTAAAAGAAACTCTGAACTCCTGGTGAGCAACGTGCCTCCATCTGTCCCCACTCTACGTCTTTAACCATGACAGTTTCACAATATCCTGGTGGAAAACAAAAAAGATACACTGAGGGTAAAATCACTCAGAATATTAGTATGTATGTGCTGGCTACTTGATGATATCTTGGAAACAACAGACTCTGTAAAATAAATATATTTTGGTGTTTGCTTACACCATTCAAAACTTAGGAATTTCAAACAGTGTATATTAAATATGTACAGTATCTGTCATCTGTGCATGGAAAACGTACATTTATTAAACCTTGCAAAACATCAGAGGTAAACGCATGGAAGCATTGCAAGATGAAATGGTCGCAAGAGAGCTTTAGTCCGTCCTTCAAAATCCAAAGCGCTGGTGGTGATTTGGGAGCAGTTGAGGGTGTGGATTTTATATGTGTGTATGAAAGAAAGCTAATGGGGAGAGTTCTGAACTGACTTTTAACCCTTTATTTCTTGGCTCTGCAGCTGAGGGCACATTTCTTCTCCGTATGCCTTTTAAAATTCTCATATTTCTTTCTCCTCCCCGAGCTCCTCAGTGTCTGACTTCTCTCTACATTGTGTATTTTGTCCTTGAGTCCTGTGAGACATACAGACCTCATTTCAGGAGAACCCATTTATAGGACTAAGGGGCTACACAGAGAGCTGATTGGCCTCCTCCACGTGCTTTATTGCCTCCCCATGTTCACAAGACCCTTCAGGCCAGCTTGGGGCTAAGAAGTACGAAACTGAAGAACACATAAGAACATAGGAAACACCAGTGAAGCCCGCACCACAGACAGGAGAGCCATGCAAGCTTTCTAGATGTCCTGGAAACACGCCAGACTGGAGCTCACCAGCCGCCATGGGACCTCCTACTCAGCTGTGTTCAAGGGAACATCTGCTCTCTCAAGTTCTTCTTGCAGTCTCTCCAGATGCTTCTCCTGGGCTCTAGAAAAATCCAGTTTCCTTGAAGGTGCTGCCTTTCAACACACTCTGCTAACTAAGCTGTCTCTGACTGAGACACTGATCCTCTGAACTCGCCAGCTGCTCCAGTTTGGTGTTCCTCATCCTTTCTTGTAGCCCCTGTTTCCTCCCCAGCCATACCTGCGTGCTGAGAAGCCTTTGCTTCCCCTCCCTCTCCATACTCCCCCAGCCTTGAGTCCTGCACTTCAGGAGCCTGTTCCTGTTGGGTCTCTACCATAACCCCTGCTGATGTCACTTCCTCCACCACTGCTACCTTCTCTGTTCTTGGCGTCATGTCTTCAGTCAAGGTCCTTTCTTCATCGGCTGTTTCTCCTAGAGCCTCATCTGCTCTGTCCCACGTTTCCTTCTGAGCATCTGCAGAGGAGGAGGCCATAGGGATCCCATCAGCTGACTTCGATTCCTCCGACACCTCTCTCCGCTCTGCAGAGTCTTCGATTTCTCCTTCTTGTGGATCCTCCTGAGCCTCGACTGTGCTTCCTCCCGTGATCCAATTCTGCACTATCAGGCCGTCAGTCTCTGTCCCTGGAGAGCACTCTTTATCCCTGTCCCCTTCCCCTTCCCCCTGAGGTTTCTCAACCTCGGCTTCTCTACAGACCACTGCCTTGGTGAGCCTTTCCTCGGGAAGATTTCCCTGGGTCCTTCTCATAATGTCCCCTCCTTGTACTTGCAAAGGCCCGTTTTCCTCCAGTCTCTCCGGTTCCACGTGGCTGTCCGGCTCCTCGGCAGCCCACTCTTCACCTCTGGCTGTGAAAATACCCTCTGGTCCCTGTGCTTTGTCTGCTGGCTGAGGTCCAGGAGCTCCTAACAGCCCCTCTCCATCATGACTGAGCCCCCTCTCCTGATGCCACGGAGCCTCGCTCTCCTGGCCTGGCAACTCTTCTCCTCCTTGATGTTCTGTGTCTGTGGCTGCACTCTCTTTCGGTGATTTCTCAAACTGAGGTGTTGCTTCAAACAAGGTAATGGTTCTTTCTTCGGGTAGCTCTTCCAGAAGCTTTGTAACCTCCCCCGACTCAGTTGCCCCTGTGGGTTCTGCATTCTCAGTATCAGCCTCCGTCTCATGAGGGGATGCACAGGCCTCTTCCTCAAAACCCACTTCCCTCACTGTGCCCTCCTCTTCCCCTTTGACTTTGTGCTCTAACAGGTCTTCTGTCTTCAGCACCTCAGCCCCTGTCTCCTCTTCTCTGTCAGATCCAGTTTCCCCCAGAGGTGGTGTGGGCCTCTCAGCTTTCTCCATGCCTCCAGCCGCAGCTAATTCCCCAGGGAACATTGTTCTCAGATCCCGTTCCTCGGTGGATTCTGTGTCAGCGATGATTCCCTCCCTTACTGTATCTTCCTTACAGAGTTCCTCATGGTTGCCTGGGAAATCCTCCCAGGGGCTTGCTTGAGGCTCTCCTGTTGAGGAGCTGAAGGGAGTTTCTGCTTCCAGAAATTCCTTCCGCCCTCTGGCTGCTCTCTCCCCCCCAAGTGCTGCCTCTTCAGAACCGTCCTCTCTCTCTGGCCCTGTGTCCTCCACAGGCCCCATGATTTCCCGCTCTGCAAGAGCTCCTTCTTTACCGTGGTCTCCATCTGGTTTGGGGGAGCCCATCTCCCTCTCTGCCTCCTTTACTTCAGAAGTCCCTGCTTCCTTCAGAATGGCTGCTTCCCCGAGAGTCTCTGAGCTAAGCCCTGTGCTGTCTGTAAAGGCTGCCTTCTCCAATTCTTGCTCCCCTTGAGAAACTGTTCTTCCTTTCTCCATCCCTGTCTGCAGCGAGGCCTGCCTGTCCCGGTCCTCATCCCTCTGTCTGTCCACTCCCTGCTCTACACTTAGAAACACAGAGGCTCCTGCTGCTACCTTTTCTATGGAGATCAACTGTTCCTCCCCATGCCTTCTACTCCCTTCCGTGCCTGCCTCCACCTCACTAGCTATGCGCAGGGGGCACTGCCCTGTCTCTGTGACCTCTTCTGCTGATGCCTGCTGCTCTCCTGTAGGGCTCCTCTCCCCTAAAGGAACCTTTGAAATCCCTGCTTTCTCCCTCAGTCCCCCATCCATGTCAACATCCTGGGGATGGCAGGTACCATCTTCCCCCATCTCGGCTTTCTCCCTCAGTCCCCCATCCATGTCAGCACCCTGGGGATAGCAGGTACCATCTTCCCCCATCAAGGCTTTCTCCCTCAGTCCCACATCCGTGTCAGCATCCTGGGGATAGCAGGTACCATCCTCCTCCATCTCTGCTTTCTCCCTCAGTCCCCCATCCGTGTCAGCATCCTGGGGATAGCAGGTACCATCTTCCTCCATCTCTGCTTTCTCCCTCAGTCCCCCATCCATATCAGCATCCTGGGGATGGCAGGTACCATCTTCCCCCATCTCGGCTTTCTCCCTCAGTCCCACATCCGTGTCAGCATCCTGGGGATAGCAGGTACCATCTTCCTCCATTGAGGCTTTCTCCCTCAGTCCCCCATCCATATCAGCATCCTGGGGACGGCAGGTACCATCTTCCCCCATCTCGGCTTTCTCCCTCAGTCCCACAGAGGCATCAGTATCCTCAGACTGGGAAGGTTCATCTTCCTCCATGGCTCCTTCCTTCAGTGTGAGCATCGCTTGTGCAGCTTGCATGGGTAGCTCATTTGAGCTGAGGACTGCTTTTTCCTCTACCACTAGATTTCCATTCGGTGCCATAAAAGAAAAAAAAAGATGATGAAAAACAGGTCACTTAGATCAAAGTGCACAGAGCAGAAAATAAAATATAGAATTTTATAGGTTGTTTATGAGATTTTATATGGCATTAAGGGGACACTAAAATTATATATCAAACCTTTCTTCAGTTGATAAGATGTTAACTAACATGGACCATGATTGGAAAATGCCTTTTCTTCATTTGTGCAAAGAAATGGTTTCAAATTTAATGGACACATTAATATAAAAATTGAACAATAGGCAGGTTGAAGTGAGCAAATGCCAACACTCCCCAATACTCTTATATTTTATTATCAATAAGTTACCTCACATGTAAAACACACAATATACCCCACTTTCATTTCAAATACTAATAATTTGAAAGAAAACACTTTACAATAAGCAGAAAAGTATTTACTTGTCTTAAAACTCATAGTCCCCCACAGCACCAAGAACACGTCTACCTCAGTAGACACTTAGTCTCACGGCCATGGTCCAGAGGTAGCAATTATATCACATACCACTCTTAATACGTTAAAGCATTTCTGCTTAGATTCAGTCATCGAACATCTTTATCGTTGAGTTATGGCATCTTAGTAGAGATGCCAATCTGTAGCCCATGTCAGGTTGCATGCCATCTATGCTCAGAAACCAATTACATCTGTCAACACAGGACCGAAAGCGAGACTGGACCTTGTGGTGTGGGAGTGTCCAGCATGAGCAACCCTCCTACAGCACTCCTGAAGGGCTTCACAAGTTCTGAGGCAAGACTCCCTGGAGAACCAGGATCTACAGGTCCGCTATGTCATTGAAAGGTCACTGTGTTTCTCAGTATCTACCAGGCCATGCATCCTTCTGAATGACGCGTGCACGCAGGATATCTGAACGTGGGTGAGCCTCCTAACTGGAGGCTCAGAGAGATAAAGCTACAAAGGCAGTGCCTCAGCAGTGCAGAATGAAGGAATGGGGTCATGATGTATTTAATATTAAACATTAAAAACATTTTTTGTATGATTGTGCTTCTGTCTGGTGTCCACGTCCACGACAGCACCTAACGAGGTCACAGGACACCTCTGTAGAGTCTGTTCTTCCCTTCCACCTTCACGAGTGCTGCAGGGGTGGAATTCCATCACAAGACTTAGCACAGGAAATGGCTTTACCCACTGAGGCATCTCTCCAGCTCAGCTATTCCAATGTTTTCCATTTACAAACCAGAGTTAGGACTGGGAAGATAACTCAGTCAGTAAGGCATGCTGTGTCCAGCCGTTGTAGTCCACACTTGTAAATTAGCACCAGTGGGTAGGTGGGCTGGGTAGGTGGGCCCCTGTGGATTGCTGGCCCAGTCCCCCTATGACACACACAGACCAACATGGACACCGTGGTAATTTGGATGAGAATGAATCCCCAAAGTTCGTATATTCGAATACTTAATCATATGGTTTGAATGCTTGTTGGAAATGCTTGGGAAGAATTAGAAGGTGTGGTATTTTGGTTTGGAATTTCCTCCCTATACCCCCTTTCCTCCATTTTCAATAGTAATATAGACTCTGTGACATTGTGTACTGCAAGCATTGGTTTAGGGTTTTTTTTTTATCTTACAGGGGTTTTGAATTATGACACTGCCTCAAGGATCAAAAGACACCTGGACTCTGGGTATTTAAACAACTTTGAGACTGTAAAAGTCGATGGGACTCGTGAAGTAGGACTAAGTTAGTTTTGCATTATGGTATGGCTACAGGCCTATGGGGACTAGGAAGTGGAATTTGGTAGGATTGATGAGAATGCTCCCATAGGCTCCCGTGGCTTTGTTGGAAGAGGTGTGCCACTATGGTTGAGTTTGAGGTTTCAAGAGACCAGCTGTTCCTGGTGTTCTCTCTGTGCCTCCTCCTTGCATATCAAGATGTGAGCACTGTTCTGTCATCATATGTCCCAGCCATCTAAAACCATAATCCAAAATCAAACCATTTTCTTTGATACGTTGCCTTGGTGTGATGTCTATTCTTGGTTGTCAACTTGACTACATCAAAAATTAATTAAAATGCAAAAGACCATACACACCCATGAGAAAGTTTCCTTAAATTATTTAAAGTGGGAGACCCACTTCTAATCCAGGTCTTTGCAATGGGAAAATCCACCTTTAATCTGGCCATGCCTTCTACTGATAGCCTATATAAAGGACATGAGAGAAGGAAGCTCTCTTCACTTGTTTTCTTTTGCCCTCTCTAGCAGTCTATATCTTCATTGGCATTGGTGTCTACTTCTTTGGGATTCAGGCATATGATAAAGACTGGATGAGTGGATTCTCCAACAGCCATTATTGGGTTAGTTGAACCACAGTCTGAAGATCATTCTAATAAATCCTCTTTCTATACACATAGAGAGACACATTTTATAAATTCTGTTGCTCTAGGAAACCCTGACTAATACTCTTGGTTATGGTGTTTTGTCACAGTAATAGAAAATTACCTAAGACAGGCAGACATATACATACACATGAACATGTACATAGACACACAAAAGGACACGTGTAGATTCTATGAATTATAATAAATTATTCTATCAGTATATCGTATAAACTTATGCAATAAGCAAGCATATCTTTCTTACTTTCTTTCTTCATTCACATTCTCCAATTTTTGGAGGGAATTTGTTTATTGTATGTGTGAGGAGTGACTGCATACCACAGTACACACATGGAGATCAGAGGACAACTTTCCGTCGTCAGTTCTCTCCCTCCACTTTTGATACTAAGTTCATTACCTTCTCAGCTTGACCTTGCCTGCATTTTGTGATAACTGTTTTTCCTATAGTGTTGTCAGTGACAACCTAAGAGAAACCAAAACCCTGGTCTTATCTTTCCCGTTTCTTTCCACATACCCTACAATGTTGACACTTTGTTCTCTGCCTTGGTCTCCTGCCAGTCAATAGCACAAACCACATAGATGGTAGGCAAAAAAAGAAAAGAGAAGAAAAGAAAAGGAAAAAAAAGAACTGACATGACATCCCCATAAAATTGATATTTAGAAATATATTTTTTATATTTTTACAAAGGTGTAAAATTTTAATAATCCAGGTCTGTCAACAAGGCTAAGGTTGGCTTTTATGAGTTGTCTACTCATCCAGGATTTGATTGGCAATTTCCAAAACTGTACATAAGGGCTGTGGAAGGGATCTATAGAGACAAACTGTCTGCCCAGATGGCATGTAGTAAAGTCACCTGACAAAAGATCCAGTCCATTTTTATTTCACTATGGACTGGACTGATTTAGAACACAGCTATGTTGGAACAATGCTAAACAGCCCAGGATGTCAAGTTTCTTCTTCGTTTATCTGTCACTGTTCAAATTCCTGCACAAAATGTTATTGAAAAACCCTTAAATAATGTCATCTGGTTTCTAAACCTGCCCTCTAAATTTATGGATTAATTAAAGAGCATTCATGAAAACAGGGGAATAAAATTGCCTAGTCACCAAGTAATAATATACTGTCTAAATTCTGGGAGAAAATGTGCTAATGACACCCAGCTGAGCTATTATATGAACACACACAGCACAGAGAAGTCAAACAGAACATTCCCAAAGCACCAGAGAGTGGGTAATTGAAGCCTTCCTCAGAGATAGCAGTCAGTAGAAAGAGTAGTTTTCATTGCAATCTCATGAGCTCTGAGGAAGCATTTTACAGAGCAATATCCATCAACAGGTCCACTGGATCAGTGCCCAGAGCTTGTGCCTGGGGGGGATAATGGGGGGAAGGGTGTCATGTATGCCTAGTGCACGTGTAGCTCTTGTTTACTAGTTACATGAACTTAGGAAATGGCACCTCTCTGTGCTTTCATTTCCTTATCTATAAAATGGTACTCTCCGTATTCAACTGGCAAAATTCTTGGGGCAATCAATAGTGTTGCTTGTGTGAAGTGCTCAGTACTGCATCTGGCTGTAAGAGCCTCATGAGTTGCCCCCTTTCTTCCTAGGGCCTTTGACGAACTAAGCTTTCTTCCTGAAGTCCAGCCTCCTCAAGAACATCCTTGTCTATATATTGTGTTGGGGAGTTTCACCAGAATTCCTCTAAAGAGATGTCCACTCCAATAGTTCAGCATCGTTCCCCTGTCTTTCTACATATTGCACCATACTGTGATACTAGAACGAGTTTCCATACACACATACATTCTCAAACCAGAGCGACTTAAAACAGCATTCATCACAGGCATAGGACGTTGGCCAGTTGTATGAGTCATGTTGGCTGACTTGATGCTTAGCTGGCAATCCTGATGATGCAATATCAGTCCCACTATACACTGACAGCACTGAATTCCTCCCTAACTCTGAAAAGGCTGAGAAGTTTACATGGACCCTTGTAAAGCATGGTCTAACGTCCATTAGCTCAATAGCAAAGGTAAATTCACCTGCTTGGTCAGTTGGTGGGAGTACGGCTATAGAATACGACTAATCTGAAAATTAGCACCAGGGATTTTATTTTTGTTTGTTTTCGTCTTAAGCACCAAAATATGTATGAAAACACAGCATTTATGGCTAATGTCGGTTTCAACGTTCCTCTTCAGGACTCTGGGGCAATCCTTTTGTCATATCCCATATCCATCAGAAGAAAATAAAATTAATCATTAATTAATTTAAAAAGGGCAAAGGGACAAAAAAAGGACTTGAAGAAGAAAACAGAGACAGGCAGTATCTGAAGAGGATTCCTAAGGGTCTTCACTAGGTAACAGCCGACCCTTACCTCTGTCCAGGTTGACCTCTGGTTTCCTCATGGGTGTCACCCCATCATCTGTGGGACTAGGTCCAGGTGAAGTGTTAGAGCGGCAGTGACCAGGTTCCTGGGCTTCACCTGTTATCTGTCCGACTGATCAGAGAGCACATAAAATATCAAAAAGCATAAGAGAGGCCATGGGAACACTGGCATTTCACATCGTTGAAGCAAGCAGGATCAATTTCATTTAAGCAGATTTGCATTAAAGTGTGACTTGATTCTAAAGCTGAGTAGAGATCAAACAGCTCCCAAGCCATGATTCTTTTTGGGGGGAAACACAGCACACCATAGTCAATCATGAAGGGAGGAGACACATGCAAAGAAATACTTCCATTAAGATAAGACAACAGCAGCCAACTCAATGACAGTCGTCAAGTGCACATGCAATGATGACGTGAGTGGAGAAGCAGCCGCGTTGGCTTTCGCTTTCTAGAGATGTGTGTTCCCTATGTTATGACACCCATCATTACCGCTCCTTTAGATGGCTAACCCCACTCCTGCTGACCGCACCCAGAGCATTTCATCCATTAGTAGATTTAATGATTTGACCTCGGTGCTCACCCAATATGAACAGAAGCCAGAAGGGGATGCCACGGAATTCCTATCCGTTTGACAGTACACACACCTACACACATTTCTACTCTATGATGCTGATTACTACCATAGACCTCCAAGGCACACAGGTCCAGGTTCAAGTTCTACATTCCATGCTATTTCTTTGGCTTACCTATCTGGCAAAAGAGATGTGGAATCAAAGGAATCAGAGGATTAAATGAAGTACAGTATACATAGCATGCTGGGCTTCCCTGTGCTAACAGGTGCTTCTGTGTACTTGGTGGGCTTCCCTGTGCTAACAAGTGCGTCTGTGTACTTGGTAGCAATATCTACTGTTGCATGGCAGGGATGCTAATAAGTATTTTGCACATTTTGCCACCCAAGCCCAAGTCAACATTATTAACCAAATGTAGTCAATTACAATGTCTTTAGTGTCTGACAATTCCCTGTTCTCCTCACTGCTGGCCATCTGAAGGCCTGTGTCTTTAACTTCATAATATCCATAACTGTATATCACCTTGTGGTTAATTCAGTCAGTAACACCAGACTGAGATCTGCCTTCTGGTTCAATCTCCAGGCTGCTCTCCACTTCTGAGCCTCTCCCCTTTCTTTTCTTCTTCTTCCCCACCTTCTCACATCATGATGGACGCTAACCCAAGGACTGTACTTTGAGGAAAACAAAACAAACAAACAAAAAAAACCAAAAACAAACAAAAAAACAGAGCCAGGGTACCATCTCTAACTCCTGACTAGTTTAAAATAAATTTTTGAGAGGTAGGTAGTGGTTTGGGAAGAAATATTGTGGTATCTATGGTGGTTCTCAATGGGTGAAATGATGAATTGATGGTTGGTCTTAATACAAACATGGAAATAAAAAGAGCAATGTCATATAGTTCAAATATTTTGCTTACATTTTTCTTTGAGCATTGGGTGTCCAATGCACAAGCTGAAACACTTACACGCAACACTACAGTTTGGAGACCACTTCACCTCGGGACAACCCCATTATAGTTGGCTGTGTTTCTGAGTCAGGTTTATGATGTGAATGAATGGAGGGTATGAAACTCACATAGCATTTTTTCTACTATAATAATGTCATCACAATGCGATGTGTTTAAGGTTTAAATGAGTGTGGCTTGGGGAATTGCATAACAGTTCAGTTGACTGAGGGATGTCAATCACCAGGAAGTTAGGGCTGAGAACAGAGGTCGACTCAGCAGTTGCTGATGGAGGCTGAATTTTCGCAGTTCTAGCAGACATCTGAGCCTCTCAAGTACCAAGATCTGCACAGAACTGAGGCCTTTACTGAAATAAGCCAAACTCCAGTGGACAAAAACTACAAGTCCTCTCTCACATGTGGGATCTAGGTGCAAAGTCTAGAAAGTGAGTGATGGCTTGGGATGGAGGAAAGAGGTCTTGAGGGATAGAAAAGGCAGAAAGGATTCTGTCATGGGGGAGGCATGATGGGGGAGGGGTGGTTGTGAGGGAGGAAGGGAACCAAGCAGAGAGGAGAGGGTGGGTGGGGCAGGTTATAGGTGAACCAGAAAAAAAAGTGCATTACATATGGATGCAAATGTTCTAATTAAATCATTACAGTGCATGTTAATTAAAAATTTTAGAGAAATATGGCTAATAGCGACAAAATTAATAATAATGATAACAATCATAAGAAACAATAGTTAGATAGCAGGCCACTGAAAAAAAACTAGTGCAAGAAGCCATGTGTTCATCTGACCACTACAACTCACTCCAACTCAACGGTGAGGCTGTCTTCTAGTGAGTCGGGCTGAAGTTACCATCTGGTCAGTATGCTGACCTCCCCTGGAGGAAGTGCTATGGAGCCGAAGTGGCCTGTCACAGTGTCCTTAGTTCCTGGTAGGAACCTCATCTTAGATGTGTTATGCTAAAGTAGTTATCAATCTTAATTTGCAAACCCAAGAGCAACGTGGAAAGGAAGAGGAGACTGTCTCCGGGCCTCTTGGCAGGGAGGCCATTCTGGTCCAGAGGCTCCAGCCCTGGTCAGACCCTCACTCTCTTATTGCCATTGTGAAGGAGAATGTCCTCATTTCCCTGTAGCTCTACCAACGCTGTCAATCCCTTCCTTCTCCTCTGCTAGAGAAACAAAATGAACTGACGCCATCTTAAAGCTGAGGTGCTCAACAGCAGATGAGAATGATGACAATGGTTCTGTCAAAAACCCTAAACCATCAAAATCCGTGGAAACAGAGTTAAGACTTAGTGAAGTTCACTTTCAGCCCACAGTCACCTTGGAGAGTATCTTTTGTGTCTTAATCATTCTTTGTAGATAATTATCGTCTCGAAAGCTTACCACGACAAAACTCACAACTAACATCACGTGCCTTCACAGTGAAGATGTTCTGGTGTTAGCTTTGACATTAAAGCATAGCCCAGGAACCCACAATTAATCACAAACTCGAGGCCACAGTTGTTCAAAGACAAATTCTGTCCCCTTACAGTAGTGAGAGTCATCATTGGTTCACTCTAAAATTTCCAGTGAAAATATTGCCCATGGCGGAATGAGTGCTGCACAGTGGTCTGTAAGTCTACCTCTCTGACCTTTCCTTTGTCTGCGTCCCTGTCCCCCTGCCCATTCCCCTTTCTCCTCCCTTTCACCCAAATCCATTACACCTCTCCAAACTTGTGTCAGCAGGCCTCCCCAGCCCAGGTAGCTTCCTCGTATCCATCCTTCAGATCTCCTGCATATGACAGAGTTGCTGCCCTCTGCCCTTCTCATGACCTCTACCCTCCTCATGACCTCTGCCCTTCCTCATGACCTCTGCCCTGCCTCATGACCTTTGCCCTTCTTCATGACTACTGCTCTCCCCATGACCGTTGCCCTGCCTCGTGACTCTGTTCAAATGTACTATCTACAGAGAGGCCAGCCCTCAAAAGGCACCCCCCCAAATAATCATTCTGCTTCCTAAGGTCTGTGCCCCCAGATAACCCACCATGCTTACTTTCCATTTGGTAAACATATTTCCTCCCTCATTGTAAACTTTGTACAGTCAAGGACTTCATGATATTCACGCCAGAAACAGTGTTTGTCAGAAAGCATATGCCTGGTGCACGGTGGCAGAAGGAATCTACTGGAACAGATATTGAATGCTTCCACATTTGTTCAGACTTTGTGCTTAGACCTCAACTCAGATTTGTTTTCCATTCAGGCCTGCTGTATCCTGTGCACATAATTTTACTTCAGTTATTCTTAATTTACACATAAAAGTACAAAATGAAGCTATAGATATAGGTCATTGATGGAGCACCAACTCAAGACCCCAGCAACACACACACACACACACACACACACACACACACACACACACACACACACACCAGAATTTACTTCTATAAACCTTTTATGTTGTAGCTAATGGAAAACTACTTTTCCCTTACTTTATGTTGAACCACAAATGTTTTGTTAGCCACAGCTACACACATGAGAAAGACAGGAAGCCAGATAGGATAAGCTTTTACTCTCACCCTGCCCCCTCCCTATAATAGTGAAACTTTGAGCCAATTGTCTGTGAGAAATAAGATTATCAAGACCCATGAAAAATCTGCAGCTTTTCATCCAGGAATTATACTTCATATATCCTAGCCTAAGGATACAATTGTGAATTTGAAATAAATTGGGTAATCAAAGACTAAAGTAATGCTAATCGTAGTGACTATTTAAAATCTATCATAATGGAATGGAAAGATATAAGCATTCAACAGTAGGGAAGTGGCTAGCTTCTGAGAAAGACCAGGACTGGCATACATGGACATAAAGGATGCTGATCAAAGTCACCCAGGAGTGATGGTGGTGACACACTGAAACATAAGGCAGATAATGTATTTATAAGAACTTTCTACATTTATAAGATATGACAATTAACTATAAAATGTCCGTTTGAGAATTTAAAAACTGACCAAACATTGAAAGTAAATTTTACATTTAACAAATGCATGAAAACACTAAACTTTCTTTCTCTAATTCATAGTTGTTATTCCATGTGCATATTATGCAGATATTAATGAAGAATAAACATTAAAATTCAACTCATGCTTTAAAGCTTAACAAAGATAAAACCTTATCCCTTGCCACCTAGTGACAAGCTTATACTAATAAAAAGATTGCAAAACATTCGTGAAATTAGAGATATCAAGTAAAAAATATTTACTCATATATTGAGAAAATAATAAACACATCATTTCTAAAACATGAAGAATAAAATCTACTGATATGCCCAACATCTGTTACTTTACTCATCACCATATCACAAACCATTTTATAGAACCCTACTTTGCAAAAACCACCTACTTAGACAAATACAGGTTAAAACCCTACGCTTCAAATATTTCAAACTACTTGGCCCTTTCTGTCACATATTTTGACACATGGTGTTTATAGGATGAGTTATTCACTCAGTTCTACTTTTGGCTGCTTATTGCCCACGTCGAGTGACCTGTGCATTCTTAATTTGTTTGAAATGTTTAGAACATTGAATGGTATCCTCTTCTTTAAAAGCCATGTCCTTATCCTCCAAATCTACGAGTAGCAGTTGGCACTGCACAAGTGGTGAAGAGCCTTAATATGAGAGTCTGTGTGTGCACCATGGGCACTTAAGAGACAGGGCAAAAGGGGCAGGAGAGAGGGGCGGCATGACTAAGGGAGGAAAAGTCTGAGGGAGGACAGAGACTGGACAGCAGGAATTGAAATGAATCTGGTAGGAAATTGACCCAAGTTAGATGGGAAACTGGAGGAAGGAAGCAATCAAATTCTCCGCAAGTGTCCAGAAGCAATGCAAGCCGTCCTTACGTTCATTTTAACTGTACAGGGCTCTGATTTTCATCTTAAGTGGCATTACATAGTGCAGGCTGGACCTAGGCTCCCCCACATTTGTAGCAGATGCCCAGCTTGGTCTTCATGTGGATCCCCAATAATTGAGCTGTCTCTGATCTGTTGCCTGCCATTGTATCCTTTGCCCCTACCTGGACTGCCTGGTTGAGCCTCGTGGAAGAGGAGGTGCTTAGCCCTGCTGGGACTCTGAGAAGGGGAGGGAGTAATGGGGGGAGGGATTTGTAAGGGCGGGACTGGGAGGACAGGAAGGAGGGGGCTGTAATTGGTATGTGAAGTGAATAGAAATAAATTATGAAAAAAAAGTTGCTTACAACCATCTTGCAGCCCTACCTTTGTTTCCAGGGGGTTGTTATACCTGCGTTTCAATGCCCACCTTGCAATTACGTCTTTGTTCGGGGGAAATTAAGTCATTATGCTTATGTTCTGCTCCCATGACCCCGTCTACTTCGCCCACCAAGTCCTCCAATTGAAAGCCCGCTACCCATGAGCCTTGTCCTCCTCACATTGGTGCTGACCTCTCAAACCCCATCTTAGGGAGAGGCAGCCTGTTTACATGAATTAAAAAGAAAGCCTGTTTTGATGGAAACAAAAGCACTGCATAGTAAGCATGTTATCTCAGGTCTTAAGTCTGTTAGACTTTACTATAACAGTCTATTATTATGGCCGAAATATTAAAGCTAGACAGAATGCTTATTTAAATGTATTATGTTCCTATACGTTGAACTAATATCTAAAATATGTATAATGCTGAAAGAAAGATGTTATTTACACATATGTGTGTGTATGTATCTACACACATCAGCGACATAAAAGATATGTATGCACACCTATACACATGGATGTTGTTTATATACATAATAATTTGACATAAAGTGTACATTTTCCCCATGTTACGAATCTCTAAGCATGAGACGGCCTTCTGCTCGCCTTTAGAAATAGAGCCTCTACAACCCTGCTGGTATTTACAATAGGCATCTGTACTGCGGGCCACAGAACAGGAACAGTGCTTAGGGTGGTTCTGGATTCCCTGAGAGTGCAAATCTGCTGAGTGGTAAGATTCTTCATCTCCAATGCAGCTACAGTGGGCTTCCCTCAAACCGTCACCCTTGATCCCAGACACTCACTTTTCTAAATATTTGTGAATTATTATCACTGCAAGAACTCCTAAAGACGGCCATGTATACTTGGTTTTGGATTGTACCAAAGCAACAACCTTAAGAGTGTACACAAGGGTGAGCATAGACACAGTTCATAAAACCCCAAGGAAAAGGGAGTTTTGATCAAGCTGGTGACAGAACATGTGCGCCATCAAAGTGTGGAGGGGGTACTAGGCTTCGGCAGAAAAGAAGGGAAAAAAAATCAAGGATGGGGGAGAATAACTGTCAATAAGCACAAATTGCATATGCAAATATCATAATGAATTCTAACACTTTGCATGATCATTTTAAAAAGAAAAATACCCAGTTTTTCCGAAATTAAAATAATGACAAAAAACAGTGTTGCATCTGTGTGTTTATCCAGTGCCGGAGCTCAAGTCCAGGGCCAGGTGCCCGGCAAGCTTTGTACCACTAAGCATGTCCTCCACCCATGTGTCAGTCTTCTTCGTTAGTAACTCGCTAAATTCCCTAGATCTGTTTTACTATACCAGAATATAATGACTAAATCCAAGATCAAAGATTTGAATTATTTTTATCAAAGTGTTTCGAGGATATTTTAATAGGAATTTAAATTTGCATAAGGCAAATCCTTTTGAAATGTCAGTACTCTTTGTAGTGTAATTTGAGGGCCACGATTGATAGCCGCTCTCAGTAATGGCCTAAAAAAAAAAAAAAATAAATTCCTCCAGTCTTTTGCACCACTGAAAAGTGTAAAGTCCATTTTTGGCTTATACTACCTCCTTCTGAGGGCTTACTTGCAGGTCATGTCCCTGTGCAGATCACAGATCTGGAGCACCTTGTGTTGTGTCCCCAGCTTTAAACGGGAATGCAGCCTTGGCACAGTCCTCATGAAACCTTGCTTTCCGTTTCTAAAGGATTTTGAGACTATACGCTAACTGCATCACTTTCTGCTCCCTTCTCTCTCTCTGATTTTATATGTAGTTAATAACCTTAGCCCTGTCGTCTTCCCTTCTTTACATGTTCTGCTAGGAGTTTCCCTTACACATTTGTTTGGACTACGTTACCATGGTATACTACAAGATTATGTTAACAGGCCAACAGGAAGGTAACCTCTCAGTACATTCATTCTATGCCTACTTTCAAAGATCTAAAAAAAAAGTAGCAATTAATTGGACTCAACGTTTTTAAAACATAGACTTTATAATATTAAAATGTGAAACAAATTTATCTTGGAACCCAGATGAATGGCTGCTGCATTGTCAGGGGGCGGGGCCTGGAGCCCTGGTATGAGAGTTCAGGGTGCTCTGAAGAAGCAGCTGGGAGGCAGGCACAGTTCACCTGTCCACACACTCAGCTCAGTCCCCTGCTTGCTTCTCAGAGGTGACAGTGGCCTGTGATCGATCGCCTGGGGACAGTGGACCTGGGGACATGCTGTCCTGCACCCTAAATGTCCCTCTTCAAACAGAACCTGCCCACACACCCTGGAACCCGAGGGATGGTTAAAGAGCTCAGAGTCAGAGAATTTTTGAGAGCAAAGATTGAAACATCTTAGAGAATTTTCATCTTTCTATCGAATCTAAGTTACAGCAACAGGGAGACAATAGAAGTCTCTAGAAACTCTGGAGCCACCCCGCCTGACCCGGTGTGGAATGCTCTTGGCTGTACAGTGTTCGGCAATGTAACCCTCTTAAGAAATAGCGGCTTCCCCTGGAGAGCAGAGATGGCGATGCTTGTGAGATGATCTAATGTACAACCATGCATAAGACATGCTAAGCACCATCAACATGAGCTGCGCACATACAAGTGTGTGCGTGACTCAGAACAAAGAGCGATGTTAGCGTCCATCTCTAAAGAGCCAGACATGTCTTTGACTTCACACATGTATTGTGTTTTATTTGATTCTTGAGATAGAATTACCATAGGAAGGAATTTACAGAAAATAGGAAACAGGCTATTTAAGAATGATGAAGCGATTTTTTAAAATGCAATAGAAGGAAAACTGCAAGCTGAAAATACATGTGTAATTCTGTGACAAGAAGAAAGGGAAATATAGAATCCTTCCAGAATCATCCAGCCGATTGCCCAGCTCTGGCAGTAGCAATGACCAAATCAGCTTCCATGCACAGGTACAGCGGCATGTCACTTCATGGGCTGTACTTACCCTCTTCTACCCAAGGGAGGTCTGCTTCCTTCAGGAGCTCACTCTTAGCCCTCACCTCTGAAGAAGCAACCTGCCTGGGCTCCTTGGGTTCACTCTCCAATAAAGCCTGGGTTCCCTTAGTTGGTTTTCCCTCGGTAACATGTGTACCGCTGAGCTCCGTCAACCAAGGGCCATTCTCCCCATCTAGTTTTGTGATTTCTTGCTCTTCGATCTCAGTTCCCAAGTACTCCTCAGCTGGTAAGTGTAATTTTCCTGGATCATTGTTTTCCTGCAGATCCTGGGAAGAGGAACTTTTGGAACTTTCGCCTTCGCTGTTTATGGAGTCAGCTTCCCCACCCACCTCCGTAGACTCATCTTCACTCTCACTAGAGTAGGGGTGACTTCTAGATGAGATTGATGACGTGGTTTTCAAATCTACGAAAAAAAAAAAAAAGATAACCTTTTTGTTATATCCTTAATTTGTCAGCTGACATGGAACTCTATTGGGAAACAGTCATATTAAACCTTTAACAAATGTTAGGGAAAACTGTTCACTTTCTCAATTACATTCTATATTATTATCATAATAAAAGAAAAAACTGATCTATAAACCACCAAGGTCTTTTTTCTTTTACTGTGGTTTCTTTTTATTTATGGGGCCATTGTTGTTTTGTTTTGTTTTTTCTTGTTATTTTGACATGCTGCCTCATTATGCAGCCCGCACTGCCTTCGCTCTCCAAGTGTCCCAGCTTCTATCTCCCAAGTGATGCTATTACATGTGTGTGCCCCATACCCAGCTTAGGAACCATGAAAGATGTTAACCGACCACATTCAACTGAAAAACAGCTCCGGGTTTGACTTGTCTCTGTGAACCTCTAGAAGGGCTATATATATTTTCATTATTGGAGATCTTGAATAATGGTTTGTTCTTTATAAGAGCACATATTTCCCTCTTCTCCCAGTTAGCCACATCAGTAATTTTCAGTTACTTTATCGGCTGTAAAACCTACCATCCTAGAATGCTCTGGTGTCTGGCTACTATCTCTGCTCTTACAAAGCAGGTAGATGTTAATGGTTTTAAGGTGTGTTCGTGTAGATACTCCCATTTTTAGAGTCCCTATTAGGGAGATTTTAAAAGGAAGCTGCCTGAGAAGAAGACATGGAGTACATACTCTGGGAAAATGTCTTAGGGGAATTAGAAAGCCAGGCAAGGATGAGAGGTAGTCCACCAAAGAACAACTCAACCAAAACAATGGTAACCTCAGAAGTAAAAAGGATATAACAAAATTAAGAGGGAGCTGGGTTTTCACACGTTAAACCAGTGAGATGTTGGCTGCGGGCAACCCTACGAGGATCTAAACACCCTGGTTTTACTGGGCATTTTAGGCCCAAGGGTGAAGAAATTCCAGTAACCTAAGGCAATTCTTGAAGAACACAGGAGGGCAGAAACCATGAGGCAGACATAGCAGAGCAAAAATGGAGGCCCAAGCTGAACTCCCAGATGGAGCTAGAAACATATAGTCGTCAAAAGTGCCTTACACCTGAGCCCAGCAAAGCTTCTGGAAGCTGCCAAGACTTAACACACATGTCGGAGTCTGTGTTAGGAAAAGGTGCTAAATAAAAGTCCCCACTTACATCACATTGTGTCAGACAAGAGAAACACAAAGTTAGCCTTTGCCTTCTCAAACAAGTGCTCTGAACTCATCGTTTTCATTAGGGACCAAGCATTAGGATAGACTCTATCAAGTGAGTCTCCAGGGCTTCCTACCTTCCTTGGCTTGCTGATTTGTCTATCACTATGGGACAGCTACACAGATGCCTGTGCTAGTTAACATGTAGCTACCGACGAAAACTAACTAAATAAAAACACCCGCCTTCCCTTTGTCTTCCCCCTGCCCCTCTGGCCAGCTCCCTAAGGTTCATTCTACGTACAGTCATGGAGGCATACCAACACTCCCAAGAAGGTGCAAGGGAGGCTCCTAGCAGGAAGACTCACTAGGGGCTGTTTCTTTAAATAGCAGGCTCTTTTAAGCACCATTCACTTCATCCCAATTCCCCAGGAGAGCCCTCTTCTGAATCATCGGCTCCCTGCTCTCCCTTCTACATCTGTACCTGACATCTCCCTGTAAAGAGCCCAGAATTCCAGGGGACAGACCTCTTGTCTTATGTGTGCCAATCCAGAAACTTTGAGTCTACAACTCAGCAGCTCTTGTAAATGCTTCACACGACTTTAAAGAGGAACAACTCATACGTATTAGTGGTCCCATGGATGGCTCTGCTGATGCACTGCGAGCTGGGACATGATATTTAGCTGACTCAGGGACCCCAGAACTGCATGTACTGCCTGAATCTCTACCATCCCTACTCCAGGCTCTGCGAGTCGTTCACATGATGATAAACAACGATTCCTTCTATCTTTCTTTAGTAGCTTCTGTCAGGTATATTATCTTATTTCATAGACTGGCAACCCATTGTGGTTCAATTCTGAGTTAAGGTCAGTAGAGAAAGAAGGGGAACTGAGAGGCTTCTAAGAGGCAAGTGAACCTGACGTCTGACGCACACGCAGTCCCCCTTTCAAATGTCTCCATCTCCTGGTGTACACTCACTTTCATCCCTTGTCCCCATTTCTGTACAGATCCTGGGGTAACACGGGGCTTAGAGAAGAAGCTTCAGGACCACGCAATGGGATTTCCACCATGAATTGTATTTTTCTTTCTTAGAAATAAAAGCATGGGTTATATAAAACGTTCATTTAAAGCTGTCTCGAGGACATATTTGAAAATGTCTGTCATTAGAATTCAAAGGCTATTGCAGGCCTAGAGTAAAGCAGCAGCCTCCTGCCTGACTCCATCAGCCCCACAAGGCTCCCCCCAGTCCTGTTGGTGAAAGACCCAGCTGTTGGTCTCCCTGTCCAGGAAAGGATGTGTCCTCCATGCCTGAGGCTTTGCCAAAGTGGACTGCATGTCCCCCACTGCTTCTGGTCCCTAGCAGGATCGTTGCTTTCCCCAGGACATTCGATCATGCAATCCCCATCTCTCCTTTCTCTGTGTCATTAACAATATTGACTGGCTGCATAGGCTCACCCACCCATAAACCCTGAGAGCATCCCACGTGCCACAAAATACTCTGCAAAGAGAAGAAGGCTGTGCCTTGGCTTCTGTATCAAGTGCACACTCTTGGGTGACCATCTACTGCCTCCCCTTTGCAGAAGAGATGGATAACTGCACCACTCATCAGGTGATGGTTCTTTTTCCTAGCAGTGCCATGGAGGCCTCTCAGTAAGGGTCGCTGCCTTCTTCGCTCTCCTCACCATCAGCACCTGCACCTTCTGTCTTAAAGCAGTGACAAGAGCAAGGCTGGGTTTTCAACAATCCCCACTCTCTAGTACGGAGCATGCTTTAAAATCCACCACTTCTCATAGTCTTTGTTTTTACCTTGTTCTGCTTGTTCTTGTTGTTTGAGCTAGAATCTAAGATATCTTAATTTCGATGAAAACTTTATATCAAGCCCAAGGAGCCCAAGCCATTAAAGCCCGCAAATCTTTTCAGCTATAATACCAATGGCATTTCTCTAATTACTAAGTTTAAGAATTCAAAATGAAGAGCCTGCCCCACATGTGGCCCATACATATACAGCCACCAAACTAGATAAGATGGATGAAGCAAAGAAGTGCAGGCTGACAGGAACTAGATGTAGATCTCCCCTGAGAGACACAGCCAGAATACGGCAAATACATAGGCGAATGCCAACAGCAAACCACTGAACTGAGAACGGGACCCCCGTTGAAGGAATCAGAGAAAGGACTGAAAGAGCTGAAGGGGCTTGAGACCCCATATGAACAACAATGCCAACCAACCAGAGCTTCCAGGGACTAAGCCACTACCCAAAGACTATACATGGACTGACCCTGGGCTCCAACTGCATAGGTAGCAATAAATAGCCTAGTAGGGGCACCAGTGGAAGGGGAAGCCCTTGGACCGCCAGTGAACAGGATTCTTGTGGGAGGGCGGCAATGGGGGAAGGATTGGGAGGGAAACACCCATATAGAAGAGGAGGGGGAGGGGTTAGGGGGATGTTGACAAACCGGGAAAGGGAATAACATTTGAAATGTAAATAAGCATCAATTTAATAAAGATGGGGAAAAAAGAATTCAAAATGAAGCCTTCAAGAATGACACTCCTATTTTCTTCAATGCCTCCAGGACTTATGAATACATATATCCTACCATGACTCCTGTTTTATACTCATGAGTTTGTGAACTGTCAAAGCTCATACCAGGAATCAGGGCTCAGGTGAACTCTGCACAGACAATACCTAATGAGACAAGTAATTGATACTCAATGAACATTCTAGAACAGTGGTTCTTAACCTTCCTAATGCTGCAACCTTTTAATATACCTCGTGTTGTGGTGTGGCCCATAAAATTATTTTCATTGCTACTTCATAACTGTATATTTGCTATTGTTATGAATCATAATATGAAAATCTTACATGCAGCATATCATATGCACATGGGTGTTGCGACCTACATGTTCAGACCCACTGCTCTAGAATGAATAGAGACTTCAAAATGTAGAAATACAAATTAAACCAATATATGAGCCAATCACTTGTCCTAAGAGAGGGCATATGACCACCAAAAGGTAATTATTACTCACTGAAATATTTCAGTCCACCAGTGAGATAAATGTATAACTTATAAGGACATATTTGCTGACAGTACCACTACCACAGGAAGCAAGGGCTCCAGAGTGTGTAGACACCTCTACACTGTCTGATTGAACTTGCCAAGCTTCCTAGTGAATACAACACGGAGACTAGAACCACGTGGTTCTGCCTCCACCTCCGACCTGGTCAATCTTCCTTCCTTTGGAACTGTACTAAGTCAGAGCATTTCTACTTGTACCATATAGGTTCAGGAGTGTGGCAAAGCCAGGTACTGTGGCACATGCTTCTGTGCCCAGCATGTAGGAGGCTGAGACAGGAGGGTCTCAAGTTCCAGCCCGGCCTGAGAAACATAATGAGATCATGCCTCCAAAAAGTCAAAACTGTAGAGAAAAAAATTCATTTGATGATATCTTGTGTAAACTAATCAATGGTGAATTTAACCTTTCTTTTCAATCTGTGACTTCCTACTCCAGCAACCGCGTTATTAAGGAATGACTAACTGGCGGGAGAGATGGCTAAGCAGATAAAAGCGCTTGCTGTTCTTGCGGATGCTTTGAGTTTTGTTCCCAGCATCCACTTAGCAGTTTACAACTGACTATAGCTCCAGTTACAGGGCATTCAAAGACATTTCTGGTCTCCACAGGCACCAGTCAGGTACACCAGGTAGACGAACACCCAAACACATAAAAACAAAACAAAACAAGTCAATAACTACGCAAAAATTACACATAACGTCTGTCTGTACATCATGGTCTCCTTATGGCTCTCCCAGTTGTGAGCATGATACACTGCAAGCTCAGTACACGACAACATGCCAAATACAAGGTCAAGACAGAAGGGGACCTGGACATGTGCTTCTCTTCACGTTCCTACATAGCCAAACCAATATGATCGAGACACAGTGTGAATGTATGAATCCCTCAAAAAACATATCCAAGTAAGTAAAACCCAAAGCTAGAAGAACTCTTGATGCCAAGTAAACTGACTTTTTTGTAACGCTGAGACTTTTCAAGTCCAAGACGTCCACTTCATCAGATTGAAAAATACACAAATGGACACTTTCTTGGAAGACAAAGATGCTTCCAGTCTGGCTTTTTCAGCGGTCTGAGAACCGACACTGTCTGCCTCTTGATCCCTAGCCTCTCTTGGATGTCTCTCCCTTCTCTCTCATGAGGAATTACTTAGCCTTTACCTCTTCACAGGCATTACTACCCAAAGCCTGTGAAAAGTGTATTCCTAGTCACACAGCGTTTTCCCATCAGAACTACAGCATCCATCTTTGACAGTACATCTTCTGCTAGTAAATTAGTGTCCGGGGTTGCGAACACAAATGTGGAGAGGAGAGATGTCACTCCTTTTAAATGGCAGGAAGCTGAACACATCATTCTTGGAGCAGGGTCCTCTCTTCATCCTCTATTCTTTATCTCTCATGGGCCCCAAAACCGTGTTCATAAAAGTGCATGAGTGCAATTGTTAGCTGGCAGTTTAAACAGGGCTGACTTGCCATGAGAGTGACAGTCTGGGCAATTGTTTGCCCCTGGGAACAGGTGCAGGCAGGATCAAATGAAACACATCCAAATACGAACAGCAAGCTTCTTAATCATGTCAATAAAAGGGATGGACGGGTGTCTGGGATTCGACGCCCAAGCTATGCTTCTCGCACGTGCGTAGGTGAAATGCTGTATTTCCCATGAAATCCACCATGATGCTGTCATTTTTAGTAAATGCTGTGTACTAAACTGGATAAAATCGCTAACTCTTAACACTTCCCATACTAACAGGCATAGTGTTGAGCATCACAAAGGAATGTGATTAAAATAGAGGGTCAGAAGGCAGGAGACCTCCCAGGAACCGGCAAGCAGTGAGATTATATTTCGGAGCACTGTCGAGATAGCAATGTGCGTGCACACCCTGGATGCAAATAAGCTTTTGAAAGGATACTTGGGTAATTCCTTGTTAAAATGAGAAGAGCTAATAGCTTATAAGCTCAATTCTACCTCTTAAGTTTTCCACATTTGTGAAATGGCTGAGACTATGACCATGCCTAAAACATTGCATATCTTGCCTCTATGTAGTAACAGGAATTCTACATCACTTTTTCAATTAATATTCTAAGAACCACATGTCGTGAACATTAATCAGCGATCACAAGAGTACTCAAAGTACTTTGGAAGGCATTTTACAGCAAAACCTCTGTGAGGAAAAAGCAAAAGGACACCCCATCTTGGCTTCCTTAGCACAGTTTTGTTTGCTATTAGTTTGGCTAATTTGATAAAGAAAACTTAATACAAGGGAATGTCTGAAAACCGACCTACTGACAGGGTTTACGGGCTTAGCTTGGGCACCGCAGTGAGCAGAATCACTACGAGGAGACCTTACACGGCTTAGGAATGAAGAGGAACTTTTATACATGGAGACGAAGGTCAACCTAGTAAAATTTAGAAACTGGTCGTTTTTCATCTCTCTTTTGTAGAAACAAAACAGGCTAAACAAGAAAACAGAGGTAGAGGTAGCACAATTTCAAAACACCTCTGAGCTATAGAGGCCCCCCCAAAAAAAATTCTTTTCATTGGGTTGAAAGGTTGTCTGAGTTTTAGGTACATGGCTATTTTTGGATTTTGAAAATGTATGTTTTCTACAAAGTACAGGTCTTGAGGTTTGCTTATAATTGGAACTGAACTGCAGTTCTTTCTGGCTATGCACCGGCTTTGGGATTATTTAATTTCACTATTTGCAAGCTTATGTATTGTGAAATGTAGATAAAGGGGAATGTAATTGCTTTTAAGGTTGTTTGAGGTAAATGAGGGAATTCACGCAGCATATTTAGTGTGGGGCTCAGCACATAAAAGAGTCCTAATAAACAGGCGTCAGCTCACAAGCTATGGCACTGCCTCAGTGGGATGACTTTCCAGTCAATGGCAGGCAGGCAGCAGTTGGCATCAAAGTTTCCCATCCCCCAGTTATTCAGTAATTATGGTGCAAAGGCTCAAAGCTTTCCCTGTGTGGAAAAGACAAGCACTTCCTGTATCCTTCTCCTTGTGAAAAAAATATAATATATATAGTATTAGGAAGGTTGATGTGACCTCCAGAAAGCATGAAACTCAGACAAATGGATAGCCAAGGACCTCACGGAATCTCCATGTCGTCAGCAGCTTCACAATCTCCCATTCTTACAGCAGGCACAGACACCCAGGCCACTCGTGTTCCCAGCCACTTATATTTATACCCAAACACATTTTTAAATCAGTTTATCAATAAATTGCCCATGGACAATTTCTTTAAAAATACCAACTGAGGCAAATCCTTTTCTATAAGGTGACACCTCTTTTTTCTACTGAATCATTTAGTTTTGTGTCATAACAAACTGCAATGTAGACTCTAGTACGTGTGTTCAAACTGAGAAGAGACCTCACCTGTTACATGTATTTAGTGTAAGAAATATAACGTGTGGATAGCAAGTTATAGAACATTTCAATACATTAAAATACTATAATGTTTGACATTGTGATAACTATGAATGCTGATCTTGTTATATACTGAGTTAACTTCATTCTGATTTTTAAAGTTATATTTCATTTACTCCCCACCTAGCCATTGAAGAGTTTAGTATGAAATATGTTGTTCACATACTCGTGGACCCATTTTGGCTTCGAAACAAAACCATTTTCCCTTTTACTCCCCATAGAATCTGCTGGGTTCACCTTAAGTACATGTACATTAAACATTAGAACAAATTTTCTTAAATTGTAGTTTGAAGAAAGTAGAATTATAAGCTAAATATTTACCCAGAACCAAACTGATTGCTTAATTCTGTTTAAACCATTTTAATATTTCCTAGATTCAAAACTAGCTAATTTTATATAGAAAATAATTTGGAATAAAAGGAATTTTTTGTAAAAGCCGGCAACTTAAAAAGTTGCCAAATTTGACCTAATTCTCGAGTTACAAATTTCGAAGCCATGCAGACTTAAGTATGTAAGAATCATTATTATTATTGATAGAAGGCAAGAGGTACGGAGAGAAATCTTCAGCCAAAAGCCACAAATCATAAACCAAATATTTGTATCTAACAAAATAGAAAACGTTTCTCTGGACAGACAGACATAAGGACATTACAGTCTTTTTAAAAGTCTTTTCCTACCTGAAATGAGATGTATGTTTCCTTTGAACACCTACAGTTGTTTTAAGCTGAAAGATTTCTAAAGAAGCCACGGACCCTTCTGTGAACTTAGTAGGTCTACATCCTCTGTTCAAGAAATGAACAGAGATAAGTAGCCCACGGCGATTAGAACCCGTTTAGCAAACAGAAGCTGCTGGCCTTGGGTTAGGGGCTCAAGTGCAGGAGCCTCTTTCTCCACCCTCAGAGCTGACACTGCCATTCTTACTGTCAGAAGGAAATGACAGGCACCCTACTGATACAGCCTGCCAGTCACAATGTCCCACAGGGACTTCAGGGTAGCCAGAGAAATCAGCACAGGCAGCACATCCAAAAGTTGTCCTTTCTCCTGCTGCCTGAGCCAGGAATCGGGGTCAGTCTGGTTACCCATCAATCATATTACACAGGACCCCTGGGAACTGTGAGGGGACCCACACTCAGAACCCTTCCCACTCTGCAGACTGTTTCTCGGTGGGTGGCTTTAGTAACTCTTCCAATAAATCTGTTACCCAAAACCTGCCTCAGTATCTTTCTGGAATACCACCCAAGCCCTTACAGAAGCTATGTTATATGTGGGCATGTGTGTGCATGTGTGTGCGTGTTCATGTGTGTGCGTGTGCGTGTGCCTGTGCCTGTGTGGGTGGGAGGGTGCGTCTGTGTGTGTGTGTGTGTGTGTGTGTGTGTGTGTGTACTGAAATATTTTGAGATAAAAGAATGGAGTAACTTTTTAACTAGACAGAACACAAGTCCAGCACAAGCCTAAGCTGACTTCTTGCCAAAGTTCCCCAAACTAAGAAAAACAAACCAACTAAGAAACATCTCTGCAATTCAGAAATGCACTGAGGGGCAGCTGGCTGGGGCTCCTGGGTTAGGTCACACATCTCTGTCTTATTAAGGAAAGGTGAGTTCCTATCACACTGGGGCACACTCTGCAACCTGCCTTGTCTGTCATCCTCTTCGCTGTCTGAGCATCCAGTATCCTCGAAGTTCTCACTGTCATGGGCATCTAGTGCCTTCTCTGAAGAGGTTTCAAGCTCCTTTTCGGGGTTTACATTATCTTTTTCACCTTCGGTGGGTGACTTGGTTCCTCTACTCATCTGGTCATCATCCTGGTCCTCTCCGTCCTCCTTCTCATCTTGTTTTAACTCATCTATTTCAAAATCTTCTTCGTAGTCTGAAAGAAGAAACTCCCATGGTAACAATGCAAACAAGCCTGGGACCTTCAACTACTTCACTCTAATGGGAACTCGGGCTCCATTGTCCCCTGGTTCCTGGGTCTGTCTCTGCTGCTTTTTCACACAATTTAGGGAACAGAGATGACTGTTAGTAAATGGTCAAAGACTGCAATCAGCTACACACAGCAGCACAAAAAGAAATGAAGCCCAAAATTGGCAAAGCTGGAAGCTAATAAAGGCTCATTTATAAGTGGACAACCATTACTCACAGTGACCAAATGGAAAAGGGGAAGCTTTGTAGGAGAGAATAAATTAGAAGCAAATTAAAAATGAGAAAAACAGGATTACAATAATGGAAGTTAATCTGGAGACCCAGTGAGGTCACATTTCATATGAAGATTGTTCAAAATATTTGGATATCACTCTAATTAATAGTGAAGTGGAAAAATTCAATTAATCACATCCAAAGGACCTGAGAGATAGCCTGCAAATAGCACGTTGAGAGCCGAATGGACAAGGAGCAAAGCCCTAAAGATGACTAGAGCTAAGCCAGAAGACGAACCATGTAAAGTGTTCGTTTCTACAATGCACAAAATAATTACAACCCAAGAATAAAAACTCTACGAAAAAGAACGTCGCTGTCACAGCCTCAAATTTACTTCATTCCCTACAGGGACAGAGCAAATTTGTACCAGGGAAAGCAAATTGTCACATCGTATAAACTCCAGCTGTCTCTCGTGGTTATAATTTTTCACCTTTCATATTTAATTGTTTCCTCTTAATTCACCACCCAAACTTAAAATCTCAAAGTGACAGCAAACCAAAGACAGACAGCAAGAGGCTCTCATGCAGAACCAATTAAGCAAGTAAAAAAAAATCATCCTCAAGTTAAAAGATAGAAGGAAATAAAGGTTTCCCGATGTTTATGTGTTTTAGCTCCTAGACACTTCGACTCTTCTGGTGGTGGGGACTCCTGGGTAAGGGACTTGAGAACTGCCCATCCTCTGCAGTCAAAGAAGGTTACTTTTGAAATGAGTGCCCTATGCCCAGAAAATGTTTCCTTTGTGAAAACAAGAGTGAGGTAAAAAATAAGAACAAAGTAGACACAACAAGATGGCCAGTGTGAGGTCTCCACACGTCGGGGAAACAACACCATAGAAAAAACAGTAGGGTGAGGAATTTAGCTCATGTTTCAACACACAGAGTAAATGGTAAGAAAGTAAGGAGACTCAGATTCAAACATTGCTGGGCAGGTTACAGGGCAATTTCTCTTTATATGATTTTATTTATGTGTGTGTAATGTTGTGTGTCACATGTGTGTATCTTGTTGTGAGTGTCACATCTGTGTGTCATTTCAGTGTGATTCACATGTGTGTTTCATGTTGTGTGTGTCACATGTATAAATCATGTTGTATGTTACATCTGTGTCATGTTGTGTGTCACGTGTGTGTCATGTTGTGTGTCACATGTGTGTCATTTCATGAGAGATTCACATGAGTGTCATGTTGTATGTGTCACATGTGTAAATCATTTTTGTGTTATGCATGTGTCATGTTGTATGTGTCATGTTGTATTGTCATATGTGTATGTTATGTTGTGTGTGTCATATGCAGGTGTCTACAGAAGTCATCGATAGCATTAGATCCTCTGCAGTTGGACTTAAGTTGTTGTGAGCCACCAGTGTAGGTTCTGGGAACTGAACCTGGGTACCATGGAAGAGCAGTCCGCACTCTTAGCAGGTAGACCATAACTGCAGCCCCCAGGGCAATTTCATAACTGTTCACTAATAAGCTTTAACTCAAAAATCTCTATGTAGAAGGGTATAAGACTTCATCAAAAGACATGATGGTAATATAACTCCAGCCACCAAGGAATCTCCCATCTTTGTTGAGGGAATGTGATTTAGGTAAATTGTGCACTCGCTGTCTGCAGCAATCTCGGTTGTTACTTTTGACGCATGAGTGTTCACACCGTGGTTTGGTTAGTTAGGATTCATCATTAACTAGTGAAATGGTATCAAGCGCAGCTCCTACTTTACCCATGGTTTAGCTGTGCTTGCCTTCCATCTCCCATGCTCAAATACAGTCTGAAAATAATACATGGAAATTCCTAGAAATCAAACTGTAATTTAAAAATAACTATTACGAGAGAATATCCACCCTCTGGAGGCTGAACTTGGGGTATTGTGAGTGCTAGGTAAGGTTTGAACCAACCACTGAGCTAGACCCCAGCTCTGCCCTCACCATGTATTCTCATAATTATTCTATTGTAGGAGCCATTGCTATTAAGCATCTGTGCCTAATTCATGAACTACATTTTGTTATGCAAATGTATGTATGTTTAAAAATGTGTACAGGATTTGGCATGAATCACATCTGTGACTCTGACATTGTAAACACTGGTAGAATACTTTGGGACAAAGCTCAAAAGAAAAAGAGTAAACCTAAGTGAAATGGTATCAAAGAAATATTAGAGGCCAGATGAGAGAGAGAGAGAGAGAGAGAGAGAGAGAGAGAGAGAGCATTATATGGCTGGCACACAAGTGTGATGTGTGCATGTATATACATGTGCATATGTGTGGGCATGTGTGTAGGTATTTGTATGTCTCTGCATACGTGTGTGTGCATTGGGTGGCTGTGCATATGTGTGTGCATGTGTGTGTGGGTGTGCATGTATATGTGTCTGTAGTGTGCACATGTGTGTGGCTGTTCACACATGTACGTGGTGTAGGTGTGCACATGTGTGGGTACATATGTGTCTGTACACATATGTGTGTGAATGTGTTTAGTGCTTGCACCTGTATGTGGACAACAGGTATCCTGTGCTCTCTCTCTCTCTCTCTCTCTCTCTCTCTCTCTCTCTCTCTCTCTCTCTCTCTCTCTCTCTCCCTCATCATCCCTTCTCACTCTCCATCTTCCTCCTCTGAGGCAGGGTCTCTCACTGAACCTGCAAGCAGCTGGCTAGGACTCAAGAATTTTGCTGGCTGCACCCTTCCACAGTGCTGGGGTAACAGGTACATGTGACTCTACCCAGTTTTTACATGGGTCCTGGCAGTTTGACCCCTGGTCCTCATGCTTGCATAGCAACTGCTCTTACCCACTGAACCATCATCTCTCCAGCCCCATATATGTACTATTCGGCATTATACAATATTAGTCACAAGATAAGCCTGACAGAACATGTAATGTAATACGTGTAATGTAGTAATTCCATCCATAGCAGTAAATAGTAGTGAAATATGAGGGTTTGGGGATCAGGTGTCACATGTCCTCCTCTCAGATAGAACGTTCCTCAGCTATGTGACACTGGGCAATTTAACATCTTTAAGCTTCAGCTTCTTCATCCATAACCTGACTAGCACAAAGCTGTGGTATTAGAAACCGCAATACTAAACTCAACCCATGAGCTATAGGTCATCGGGAACATGAGTCAGCACTAACAACAGTTGTCATGGGGTAGTGGAGGGGCTGGTCTTCAGCAGCACAAATCACATTAAAGTGCCGTCATTTGGGAGCAGTGCAGGTCACTGGGCGGGGGGGTCTCAATTTAAACCAGAGCAACACAGTAGCCACAATCAGGACAGGGACATAAAAGGGATATCCAGGGAAGACAGAAACAGCTTTGCATCCTATTTTCAACAGAGTTCTACATTTCCCTTCAAAATATAAAAATTCGACCCCGTCAGAGCCATGTGCTGACCTCCCATCACACCAAGGAGAGCTCAGTCCTCCATCAGTCACCAGCCTTCCATTTTCATTGGGGCACAGGAAGAGCCATCTCTGTGTCACCTACTTTTTGGCTTAAATGGGAATGACCTGGTGGTGTGTGTTTGAGCAACCTTCCTTTAATAGGGTCTGCTCTGCCATCCCGAGTTCTTCTAGATCATTCAGTTAGATTGTTTTCCCGGGTGCTGACTTAAGAGGAGGGGCACTGGGTGAACAGATGTGGAGCATCACATCTGCTAGAATCTTTTCTAACCCAGCTCCGGCTATGTGATCAGCCAAGGTCCCGCAGAGCGCCGTGACTTGCCACCAGTTCTCCCGGGAAAACAAGGGAAAGGGATGACATCTCCCATTGCCCTCCTTCACAAGCCCCAAGTCTTGCACTAAGCAGTTCTATGCTAACCCCGAGGCAATGCCTCATTTCTGAAAATTCCCCATCCAGAGGAGGAAGAGAGCTAGGAAGGACTGTAGACAAAAGTGAGCAGGGTGCCGGAGTGATGAGTGAAATCTGTTCAAATAGCAACCACGTTCTCTCTGTCATCAACATACGAGACCTAGAACGCTGGCCCTTTCTCCAGGATTTTTGCAACCCTCCTGCAGCAACATGATGTAACGAAGAGGATCCTAAAGCCAGAGCTTCCACAGGCAATGAAAACCTGTACTGCTCCTCTAATCCAGCCTTTACGTTCAAGAGGTAAGGGGACCCCTCCCCCACAAGTGGTCTCATAATACCTGGGAACATGGGTACACAGTGAACGATTCAATAGTCTGGGAGGAGATCCACATGGGTATGGATCTCAATTCTGATGTGCTGTCTGCACATGAGAGAGACCCGTTTACAACTGTGAAATGAAGAGAGCGGCATGCTTCCACGTAGGTGAGAGGGAGTTGAGGGAGTGGAAAAAGTGTCTGGCAACACACACTGCTCTGAGCCTATGGTATTATTCCTGTTGCTACCACTTTAGCTTTCACTGTGCAGGTGTGTGAGCGTATGTGTCTCGGCGTGCTTGTGTCTGTGTAGAGAAAAGAGTTATGAAAGGGAGAAGGAGGGGCGGAGAGGGAGGGGAGAGAGGGAGAAAAAGGAAGGGAAAACGTGATAAGCAGTCTCTAGGACTTCTAACTGAATATAAGCTCCTGTTAGGAAGTGATGTCCTAGCTCCAAATACTAGGACATATATTGGACATATATTGTACTTACCAGCCCCAAAGTGGACAGTCAATGTACTCCTGCAATCGTGTCCAAAGACTAAATAAATAGGCAAAATTCTATTTAGTCAAATGATCTCTATGGGTGTGAACCCTGGCTCTAGTAAGCAGGACAGAAACTTTCTTATGTCTTCACCCCTATAGCAAGCACCTCAGTGCTTCCAAGGCCAGGACACCTCCCCTCAAAACACCACAGGACAAAATGAAGGGAGTAGGCCATGGCTGCCTACAGATTACAGCTAAGCTATAGTTCACATGTTACTATGACAATTTAGGATGACAGTAGAGGCAAGGGGCGTCCACCCTGGGTTACCGTATTTAACAGCGTTGTCCTGGTCCTCTTCCCAGACGCCGTGTCCTATCCTGCCCTTCCATTCCATTTCCTCTATAGCCGTCCTCACTTCTTTGACCCCTAATTTTATTTCCTCAGCTGAAAATGCGGCTGAGACAGAGGACTCTTTCCTCTCCATCTCGTTCCTTTTCGATGGTGCATTCTCTCTGTCCTTCCTCAGTTTCCCCTGATTCTTCTTCAGTGACTCCTCCTTTTTCTCAGCAATCTTTTCCTTCTTAGGTTTCATTGAAGATGGTTTTCTGTCAAGGCCCATTGCAATAATGCACCTGTGAGAAGTAACAGCATGAAGCCTTCATTAACGTGTGTAGTAGATTGATGGAGTCATAAACTTTACAACTCATGTGGATCATAATAAAAATTATGAGAAATACGCTACTTGTTTTCATAGACCAATTTAAAATAAGCCATTTTGTTCTTATTAATATGGAAATCTGGCATATGGGCCTATATTCTTAATTTTAAGCACAATAACAGATATTTTAAAAGCTCTCATCAATCAAAAACTATACCATCGAACTTTTTACAGGAATTACAGAATTGTAATATATATACAAACATAATTTATATATAAATGTAATTTATACACACATAAATAACCACATAGGTAATGATCCAATATATTGATGGATGCTATGTAGATAAATGATAGATAGATAGGTAGGTAGGTAGGTAGGTAGGTAGGTAGGTAGGTAGGTAGGTAGATAGGTAGATAGATAGATAGATAGATAGATAGATAGATAGATAGATAGATAGATAGACAGATGATAGATAGATACAGAGATATAGGATAGATAGACAGATGATAGATACATAGATAAATAGACAGACAAGATAGACAGGATATACAGGTCATCAGTTCTTAGCTATTATATAATTGAGGGGCTGGAGAGATGGCGCAGCACTTCAAAGAGCCTCCTGTTCTCACAGGACTAAAAGATGAGAGTTTGGTTCCTAGAATACAACTTGGTTGTCTTATAACCACCTGCAACTCTAGCTCCAAGGTGTTCAATAGTCTCTTCTGGCCTCTGTGGTACCTACACACATGTGGTACACACACACACACACACACACACACACACACACACACACACACACACACGTACACATAAATAAAAGTATACATTAAACAGAGACATGTAAAAATAATCAGAAAAAAAGACGTTATTGCCTTTACAATTCATTGCTCCAAGAACACATTAACAACTTGCATTTAAGGTCAATTCAACATGTTTTAGTAATTAGTTTTTATGAAAAAAAATCAACCATTGTTTTTTGTGCTTTTTAAGTACCTTGGGAGTCTGTGTGTGTGTTTTTTTTAAACAGAATTTCCATTATTGCTTTTGAAGAATGGCCTTTTGAAGCCCTTCCCTACACTTGTATGGATTCATTGGTGGTAAGCTTTTCTAGAAACACTCTGCAGAAGTCATTGCACCTCGAATTTGGTGACCCACCCAGATGTTCTGAACACATTGTATCTGTAGAGATCAGAGAAACCCTCAGCTGCTGTTTGCTACCTTCCTCCTGCCTCGGGATAGGGTCTCCTGTTGAACCTCTGTATACCAGGTAAGCTCCCGTCGAGCCTCTGGAGAACTACTAGTCTACCACAGCCATCTCATCATGGGAGGAGAAGGGTACACAGTCATGTCCAGTTGGTAAGCTTCAGTTCCTAACGGAGGCCCTCATACCTGAGCAACCACTGAACCATCCCCTAGCCCACGATAATTTCTTAAGTGAAAGATTTTATTGAATTTTCAGTCATCTTGAGTCTTCAAGCAGCATGGAAATTGCTTAGTCTTTTTTCTCCCCCCAAAACAGATCATAACAAGAAGTGCCACATTCTATCACCTAACATTTTAGCATCTCCTTGGTGATAGAACTGAGAGAACCTACACTCCAGCTAAAGACCAGGTCGTAGAACATGAGGGGATAGGAACCAAGATCTCACCCAAATTAAGCATGATAAGGTCTTTCCCATAACCATGATGTGCTTAGTGTGTGGTTTCCCCAGGATAACAATGTCACACATCGTCACAGGATGTCATCATTAGCCTTGCCTTCTGTGCAAACATCTCTTCCTTCATCAGTGGCAACCACAAACTGGGGCCTAGAGCCTGTGATTTGTTGCTACCCTGAATGTATGCTGTGCTGTGTAAAGGCTTGGGGGACTCCCTGCTGAAAGCTCAGATGTTTTATAGCCCATCTGCTGAAGGGAATTGGACAAAGTGAGTAACATCTGGCTCCCTCATCACTGACTACCTCTTTCACTTCTCAGTGTAATTCAGCATGATGGTTCTGATTACTGAAGCTCAAATACATTACTGGAATATCTCAAGTCATCTAAGTGGGACAGAAGTCAAGTAAACAAGACTCCATGACCACTCATCCTTCCCCATTTCTACTACCATATGAGGACCTTTGCCTCACCTGTGACCAGGGGACAGCAAAGGCAACTGCCTCAAACATTCACTGACATGTTTGGAAGACGTGGTTTTGAAGCTAACATTTAAAAAAAAATGTAACTATTCTCTAAGAACTGTAAGTAAATTACTTGAGAGTGAAGGGTTTCATTCTTTAATCTCATAACTCTTTTTATATTCTTGGAAAGGTGACAAGAATTAACTCATAGGATTTCAGGGAAGGTAGGAAGCACTGAGTAGCAGAGCAAATGTCAACAGTCGCATGTTGCTGCTCTTGCCAAGTCCTCCAAAGAAAGTGCTTAGAGCTTAGTAGTCCAGTTTCCGATTGCACAACAACTCATTAAGAATATTCTGTGCACTGGCTACTTCTCTGTTACTAAGATAGGAAAGGATGAGGAAGTCAATGTGGGGAAGAATGGGCAAATGTAGCAGTTATAGAGAAATGGAGTCCATCCAGGGAAGCAAGCTACCAGTCAAACACTGAGACCTCTCATCTCATCCACACAGAGGCCTCAGGGAGAACAGGAAGTGAGGCCAGGGCATCAAGCCTCAGAGCTCTCCCAGTGTTGTACTTCCTCCAGGAGGCTCCTTTCCCTACAGGTTCAATTTCCTTCCCAAGCAGTGGAACCTACTGATAATCAAGTGTTTAAATGCAGGAGCCCAACACTTCTCATTCAAGCACCCTGACTTCACATGGATGATTGAGTATAAAGCCATTATCTTCTTGAGAGGTCAGTGGGAATCTCTGAAATGATTTTTCAATAGCACAACCAGAATATCTGAACTAGAAACAGAACACCATCCTGCCTGTGTTAATCTGAGCATTACTGTGTGAGACCTCTCACTCGCCTACTCTCTGGATTCTGTTTCATACTTCTTCTCTTCTCTCAAACCTCCAATTCATCCTCAACATCAAGTAAGAAATTTATTTCCAATTCTAAGAAATAGTGCAAGTAGCGCTTCCCACCAGCTACTGCCCACTGCACACCCACACTGCACACCCACAAGCTAGCACCACTGCAGACCCACAAGCTAACACCACTGCACACCCACAAGCTAACACCACTGCACACCCACAAGCTAGCACCACTGCATACCCACAAGCTAACACCACTGCACACCTGCCAGCTAACACCACTGCACACCCACAAGCTAGCACCACTGCACACCCACCAGCTAACACCACTGCACACCCACTGCACACCCGCCAGCTAACACCACTGCACACCTGCTAGCTAACACCACTGCACACCCACAAGCTAACACCCACTGCACACCCACCAGCTAACACCACTGCACACCCACAAGCTAACACCCACTGCACACCCACAAGCTAGCACCACTGCACACCCACAAGCTAACACCACTGCACACCCACAAGCTAGCACCACTGCACACCCACAAGCTAACACCACTGCACACCCGCCACCTAACACCACTGCACACCCACAAGCTACCACCACTGCACACCCACAAGCTAGCACCACTGCACACCTGCCAGCTAACACCACTGCACACCCACAAGCTAACACCCACTGCACACCCGCCAGCTAACACCACTGTACACCCACAAGCTAACACCCACTGCACACCCACAAGCTAACACCCACTGCACACCCACCAGCTAACACCACTGCACACCCACAAGCTAGCACTCACTGCACATTCTATAGCTAAAACTCATTACATACCCACCATCTAATGCCCACTGCACAACCAGCTCTTCTTTTCTCAAAACTGAAAGTTCTACTTGAATTCTTTATCCCAGTTTCTCAAATCTACTAAAGTAAACTCTAACAACTTCCTTCTTTATATATCGAAGTTTGTCCCATGATTCAGTGTTATCTGCTAGCATGAGTTAATGGCATAATACTGCCTCTTGAAAACTAAGAGGCCCTTCAAGCCATACACTGTCCAAACAACCATACAGTTATCATTTCTTAAAGGAAAATTCCAGTAAAAGATTTTCAGTATCATCAGTTCACTCATTACTCTGTAAGGCCACTGTGGTCAAGTTCATATTCCTGCCACCTTGTTTGGATGGCAATTCAGATTGTCCACCCAAGGAGATTGATGAGCGTCTATGGTATCAGTGAGGCTCACGTTTGTGTGAGGACTTTCCCAGAGAGAACTGACTGAAGGGAAAGGACTTGGACACAGGCAGCACCATCCTATCCACTGGGGCCTGGTTTACCACATAATTCATTTCTGCTTCCTGACCATCAACACCCCTGCGCACTCCTGTTGCTAAGCCTCTTTGACCATGATGCCCTTCATGACCATGGGTGAAACTAACCCCTTCATCCCTCAGCTCTTCTCAGATATTTGCTCACTGTACTGTGAGAAGTTGAGGCACCAGTCTTCATTGTACTCATATGTAGCCTGTCCACGCATTTGCCTCAGTAAATCACTGCCTAAGTCTTCAAACGTTTATTTCTAAGATAATCCTCCCTCGGGGTTCCCTTTCAAAAACTGTCTTTCCTTCTCTAGGGACTCTTCCTCCATGAGACCCTGAAGAGGAACTGTAGGAAGCTTGTTTGTCTGAAGTTCTCAATGTCTTAAGAAAGTCCCCCCATCTCGTGATTCCCTGCCATCGCTATACAAAATATTCTTGAATCCAAACAAGTCACCTCACCCAAGATTCTGAACCCAACTGGCTAGTCATCATGAATTCTGTCATTTGAGTTATCTCACAGAAATCTAAACCTTCCTGTGTCTAAAACTAAACCTGTTCTTCCGCCCCTCCAAACTGCATCTTCTACCACTAATCCTAAATGCATGTTGAACATACATCTTTCCGGTTGTGCAGGACAAACCTCTTTGGTCCTGAGTTTGGTTTCGTTTTTGGCGTGAGGAGGAGTGAAGCAGCAACTGACCATGGGTTCTGTGAGCAGAGCAGAACTTGGGTGTCCACCTCTACATGTCCTCTTTGAGACAAGGTCTCTCAACTGAACTGCAAGCTCACCGTTTTAGAGGCTGGCTGGCTGGCTATCAAACTCTTGGGCTCTGCTTGTCTCTGCCTCCTAACGCTGGGATTCCAGACACATGAATCCATGTTTGAACTTTGTGTGTGTGCTGGGGATCTGAATGTGGGTCACTCATTTGCACAGCAAATACTCTTACCCACTGGACCATCTTCTCGGGCCCTAGGACAAAAATGTCTGAGTCACCTTTGACTCTATTTTTCAAATGTAGGCCTGGATCCAACCCGTGCAGCCATATCCCAAAATACACACACACACACACACACACACACACACACACACACACACACAAAGAAAAGAGAAAAAGAGAGAGAGAGACAGAGACAGAGACAGAGAGAAAGGGAGACAGAGACAGAGACAGAGGGGAGAGAGAAGGCAGAGGAGGAGGAAAAGGAAGGCACACTACACGGTTATGGGGTATTAGACTCGGGCCATTACCAAGAATAAGAAGAAAGAAATGATGAAAATTTGGTCCCTTTCCCCACAGAGATAGAAGTTAAGGCAGTGTGAGGTAAGAGACAGATGAGAAGCAAGACAGAATTCAAAGTTCCACCACGTTTATCTCGTCTATCTAAGGCACTGGGACTCTGGTTTACATCTTATAAGGTTGAATGTACTGATTAGTTTTCTCCAAGAACTGTGCAGAGAAAAGTATGTGTGAAGGAAAACACCCTCTCTAGCCAAGGGCGTGCTTTCATACCTGTAGCAAGGAGATGCCTTCTCCACACACACAAACCCGAAGTAGCCTCTCTTGCCTCCCAAGCGGGAGCTCCTGCGGTGCTTGAACTCACAGCAGGAGCTGATCCTGTTCACCTGAATCCCATTCAGATAGAAGGTGAGGCTGAAGGGGTAGCCGTGGTGACGCTTGGAGATAAACTGAAAGGTGTCTGGAATTCAAATACAGACATCCCTGAGCAGGACTGGCTTCATAAGCATGTCTTATTAACCACACTTGTTTCTTTCCTTTTCAAAAAGAATACATTATGCTACAGAAAATACTTTTTTGTCTGAAAACTTTTTCCAGTACTGAGGGTGGAAACCAGGATCTCACACGAGCTGGACCATCACAGCGTGACTTACCTCAGTTAGTCAAGTGTTTCCCTGTGAATGAAAGAGCCTAGACTGGACCCTCAGAAACTGTCTTATAGCAAGAGCCAAGGGTACACAACACCTTCTGCCCTTCCCCCCACACACACACTACAGGCCTTCACACACTATTACATTTCAACTGTACCATCGAGCAGTCTAATTACGATGCTTATATTGGTGAGAGTTATTTCAACTCCAAGCTGAGCTGATGGCCGTTTGCCTTTGAGATTCTTTTTCTCCCTTCCTTCTTAAGCACGTTACCAAGAGATTAAGGATTGATGTTTGTGATGCAATCTTAATCATTCCAAATCTTTACAATTCTCTAATAAAGTCCCGCCCAAGAGATGCTCAACAGAGTGACCCAGACTTCTGCTTCACGTGACACTTCCAGGAGCCCTTCAAGAGGTTCCACATCTCTGCCATGCGCTTATCACCTATCACAGCTCTTAGTACAATCTGCTAAAATATGGTTGCACTGGGGGTTTCAAATTTTTAACGTGCAATGGAACCATTTGGGGGACTTATTAAAGCCAGACTGCCGATCCTTTTCAAAGAGTATCTTGCTCCAAGGTGTTGTGGTAGAACTGGGGACAAATTCTGTGCTTTTGTTTCTTTTTGTTTGTTTGTTTGTTTGTTTTAACCGCACTTCTGGCTTCCAGCCGCTCTTGTTGCAGGGTCTCGCTCACACCTCAGAACCCCAGTTCAGATGTTTGCTGTGCAGCACATTTGTAAAACCGTGAGGCAATGCTAGTTTAGTGTCTTGTTTCCTTCACAGTGGTGGGAGGTCCTGGATAATCGATCAGTGAGTCATTATTTTAACCTCTTCCTGCTCAGTTCTTGAGTGTCCGTGAGGAGGCAACAGCGAGCTCTGGAAACTTTGTAAATCAAATGCAACTTGTCTTTTAAGAATTAGACCTACTGGAAAAGTCTTATCCTGTCCATCTCAGTATCCAGGACGAGAGTTAAACTAAGGAAGAGGTGGGCCTCTGGAAAGGCTGAGGCACAATGGGATCAAAAGGGCACCGGTCTTAATGACAAACAGACTCTTCAGTCAGAGGCTAGGAAGACAATCCAAACTCTACAGACTGACTCTGAGTCTACATAACTGTAGTTCGCTCTTCTGTGGCTTGTTCCTTTGAACTCCAAGAGTACCACCAGGAAAAGATACTCTCAGGAAAACACAGGGAAGGGCTGGAGAGGCAGCTCAGAAGTGGAGGGTGCTTGCTGCTGTTACAGAGGACTAGAGTTCAGTGTCCAGTATGCACCAGGTGGCTCACGACAATCTGGAACTCCAGCTCCAGGGTATCCAATACCTTCTGGCCTCTCTGGGCACGTCCACACATGTGTAAACACACACATGGAGACACAGACATAGACACATAAAATAAAATAAATATTTGAGGAAAGAAAATTTAGGGAGGTGACACAGCCAGGGAATGAACTACCAGGCATGGTACACCTCCATCCCCTGCCATGTATGTGTTTCTAGAGAGCCTTCCTGATATTAGCGACTTGAGTCTTTGAAGGTTTCCAAAGTTAATGAACAAGATTTGGCGTCCCCTGCCTTGATCTCTGTCTGTTCTGTAATTCTATCTCTTAAAATAGGGTGATTTCTCCCACTTCCGACTTGGTGGCTTCTTGGTGGAGTCGTCGGAGGAATGCAGAACAGAGAGCATGGAGTTTGAGTCCCTGTCCTCATCCTTCACGGAGGAACGCTTCACATCTTTAACTTGGGTATGACAGAGATGGGAGGTCCCAGTCTACCCACACCACAATGCATGACATAATACGTGACTTGATGTGTGACATAAGAAAGAGCTTTAGTTGAAGTTCAGAAAGCAGAGATGTTTGCTGTGCATGGATGATGAGTATCATTGGGATACTAAAGGAAAAGACAAATACTGTGAATGGGTAGATAGACGATAGATACAGAGAAAGAAACACTTGTATGCATAAGAAGTCTGTTTGTTTAAGAATCTATCATTCAACCACAGAGGAATAATTGATCTGCTGGTTTATGAAGTAAGGGCATCAAATCCTCTTCCTTAAACATGTCTTTAGAAATTGATAACTTAAAGGGGGCAGCATTTAATTTGTGAAAAACTCAAACTTCATAAGAATGCAGAAAAAATCTGTGGACTTCTGCCTGGGCCTTCCCACACCTGCTGTGTTCTCTTCACTAATGCTCCAAGTGGGTACAGAATGGAAAAACACCCCGAAGCTTCCGGTCCGTGAAATCAGCCATAATTTGGTGCAGAAGGCAATGAACCCCTAACCTGTGGCATTTCGACTAATAAGAAGCTCTCTCTAAGAGGTCACACGGAAGGTCAGAGGATCCTGGAAACTGGAGCCTTAATTAGTAAATCAACACCCAGACTTTAACGGGAAACCATGGACAATGGGGCTATCACAGCCATCTTCCACAGCTCACGAGCAGACTAAGTTTTCAGGAAGCAACCTGGGTCTCGGCAGACTTACTAATCTCAGCCTACCTGCCTCTTTAGCTAGGCACAGACCATACAAGAAAGCCTGTTTCGATTTCAGGAACATCATTAAGGAAGAGGAAGGTATTCTGGCTGTTGGTTTTCCCAGATCCAATATGCGACGTTCTCACAAAAAAGTAAACACACATACAGAGAGGAGACCACGCAGAGCCAGACACAGACACTTCAGGGACAACATTGTCACCAGCAGAGGACTGGCCCTTCTGAAGAGTCAAAACTGGACAGAATCAGGGAAGGCTTACAGGCTAGAGCTCTGCAAGGAACACCATCCGAGATTGTCTTCGTTTCAGATGTCTGTCCTCCAGACATAGAAGATAACCTGCCGTTGTTAACACCATGATCAAGAGACATTTATCTTCTCAGCCCTGGGAGACTAACGCTCAGCAAACAGATCAAGTAGCAGAGGGGCTGAGCCTCTGACAGGTCATTGGTGAACATTTGATATCAGACACCACCCTCAGAACTGGAAACTTCACGAGCTGAAGCAAGGTTCTGGAGTTGAGAGTTCACATTGACTCCAAATACTCCCGTACCCCTAAGCACACACTGTAGAAAAGTCAGAACCCAAAGTTCATAGTACGTAATCCGTGGCGATACATGTAAAGAAACAGGAAGTTGGAGCCCACGCAGAGGGAAAGGGGCAAACCAAACCATTCTAACAATCTAGTGAGGAGAAATTATGTGGTGCTTATCTCAGTTCTTGACAACATCTGGGATCAACTGAAACCCAGGGTGCTGGGCAGGCCTGTGGGGGACTTTCCTAGTCAGGTTATTTAAAGCAGGAAGATTCGCCCTAAATCTGAACAGCACCTGCTGGTGGCAGCCCAGATAAAAGACTTGGAAAGAGGAAGTTTGGCCTCCTGTCTGCTTGGTGACTCTCTCTCTCCCTGGTAAGTCCACCCAGCCTGTGGCTGAGACACAAACATATTAGAACCAACTTCCGGATTCCAGAACAGACTGAAGACCTGCATCTCTCCAGGAAACCAGACTGGGACTGAGGAGACGTTCAATCTCATAGAAAGAACTCCTTTCCAGACTTTCAACCATTGTTGGACTACCCAGATCACAGCCTGTAAGCCATTCCAATAAGTATCTAATACATACATACATACATACATACATACATACATACATATATACATACATACATACGTATATACCAATTCTGCTCCCTAAGACAGATTACAATGTGAGCACACAAACATGCTACAATATATCCTTGTAGGCACTACTATTATTACTACATTGATTGTATTACAATATATTAATACAATATATTATTAATATTATTGACATTTGTATCCCCATCTGGAGATCGTTCTCTGGAGCGCGGATGTAATCATTTTTACGGCAGGTTCCGCATTCAGCAAAATAAAGCAGCTGCTGATTCAACAGGTCAGCAGAAGAGAGAGAAGGCTGTGAGCAAGCAGAGACGGCCATGATGGTAAGCCTGAAGTGTTAGCACAAGAGCATTCCCAAATTTCACACAATCCCTGAACACCATTAGCTCACACACAGAGAATGGGTGGATATCATGACATTTTCATTTATAGCTTGATAAATCTACCTTTAAAAAAATCAAGATGAATATCAGATGAGAGAAGAAGTAAAGGACAGTTAGATGATGTCAGAATACAGTGGAGAGCTTCTACTCTAAGTTTAGATAGACTCCCAATACAGCTATTGAGAGAAACCCCAGCAAAAGTTATGCAAAAAGGCAGAGACACAACTGGACTCATGGCTGAGTGGGATTTGTGTTTAAGGGGGAGAGAAGAGAGATCATCGGGGGCCAAGTAAACATCCCAGGAAGAGGACCCTCTATTTGGGAAAGAGGCTCATTATAGGGAGGAAGAGGCACGTTGGGAAGAGAAAGGAGGCCCCTAAGAAAATGGGGTCAAGAGGAGGAGACTATTAGAAGGCCAGAAAAATCAACTACAGCTTCTTTGCCCCACATGAGCCCACAGGCTAAAGCCTCTTTTGTTTGAAAGGATACATATGGCAAGTCAAAGCGCCTGGAAGATACTGCAGTCTTTAGGAGAAGTAAATACAGCCAGCTCTCCGTGGGTGCATTAAAGCAGCCTACTGTGGCCCGGACTCCATTAATCTAACTACAGGAAGCAGGGGGAATTGCTTTGGGACTAAAAGGATGCTCTAAGCCCCATTCTTCCATAATTTTGTTGTTATTCTTAATTTGTAAGAAGCAAGAAAAATTAGCAACTGCCACATCTTTAAAAGCGAGTGAGCTATTCCAAAAGCATAAAGGCTTTTATTTACTCTCCACGGAAACCTTAGACCTATTCTCATTTCACAGAATCACACAGCACTGAAGATCTTTGGTAGCCTGGATAAATCACTCTAGTTGCTGCACCTCGTGGTAGCCCCCTAACAAAGCCACTCTTCAGTCTCGAAGGGCTCTCTCCTACTGATCAAGGTAAGCAGAGACCACAACACAGAGGGGAGAGAATCCAGGACTTAAGTCTCCATTCCAAGCTGTTGTTTAAGATTACTCAGTGTCTCCACACAGAGACCCAGGCTCAGTGTGTATACAAAGTAACCCTTGCCCAGCAGCAGCCTCCTCAGTCAGCTTTCGGTCTGCATCCTTGGTCCACCCAGTGTGTTGTTTTCTAGACTACCCAGCCAGGGTAAGACTGCATTTGTGAAAGTCTCGTTCTCCACTAAATGGCTATTCTGTATCCATGCTGTGTGATACAGAACCCAGCAAATTGTCTAAACATAGACATCTAAACATGAGCATTCTACTTTTACATGATAGCTACTTTCATTGATCCTCATAAATTAACACCCAGACAACATACTTTTAAAAAAATTAATTTGTGTCCGAGCTGCTTGGGTTAAGAGAAGGGTGTGTGCCTCTTTTCCTACAAGCAAAGCTCATTGGAATTCACACCTTTCCCTTTAGGAAAAGGTTGGCACTTTGGCTGCTGAGAGCTGAGGTAGCATTGAACCATACATAGATCCCCCCTCCCCACCAGGCCAAAGTTACAGGGATACCCTTCAAGAGACACACCAGCTCAGGGTCCCCTCCCCTCCCTCATCTACCAAGAGGTGGGAAGGAACTCTGTGACTGAGAAATGCCAGAGTAAATTCCCACGTTTCCACAACTTTGTAAAAATGGTACCAGTTCCCAACAAACTGAGAACCGTGATTTATTTCACTTCAACTTAAAGCTAATGTTCCCACATCTGGTTTGCTTTTGGGAGGCTCAGACCATGTAATCCCCAAATCTTTCGTTATCTAGTAGAGTCACTCTGGCGAAAGAAACTTCAAAGGAAAATAAAATAATTTTATGTTGTTCTGACGAACTCTTTTTCTCAGCTTCTCAGTAGATTTTCTAAATAGCTATGGAAACTAATGGAGCTTCCTAAAGAGACTTTCCTATGCAAACGAGAAAAGAAAGCTTCTTTTCATTGCTGCCCCAATAAACAATATAGAAGAAACACTACAGTGCACTATAAATAAAAACACCTTATACTGACAAATATGGACTTAGAATCGAAGGGAAGTGCAAATTACTGAAACGGGCATTTAAACAATGTGTTGCATCAAGTTGTTTAGGTGTGACCCATGGCGGAATCTATTGAACCTTCGATTCTGCCTCCGTATATGCTAACAAACTGTCCGTCTGTGATGTTTCCCTTATGATAGCCCATCATACCATTCACGGTGGCAAACCAGTTAACTGGCAGTGTTTGAAACAGCCTACTTCTGAGTCGTTTAAGGATCACATATCTCTGTCTCGAAATCAATCTGTTACCAGGTTAAATCACTCCACACTCCTCCTCCTTCAATCTGCAAGAGCAACCGCTGGCTGCTCCAGTTTCAATCAAGGAGCTGTGGATCTGGATCTACTCTGAGACAGCTGGTTTACAATTCCCTCGACGTGCATAATTTCACTAAGTGGTTAAAGTCATTTTGATATTATGTCAACAGCAGCTCATCTGGAGCGTCAACCCAAGCGCCTTCCCCCGTGTTCGTCTATACCTTTCTCAAGCAGTTTCCCTTTGTAGACACAAAGGTTCTCTCCTCCACAGTGCTGTTGATAAATCTTGATTTCATCTCGGAAGTCTATGTCGTCGTAAGATACGTGCACATTTTTACCAAAATAGACCATCGTGATAACTGCATTGCTATGTGGTGCTGTTTTATAAATCCTTCCTGGATCCTAGAAGAGATGAAACAGGGACACAGAGACTAAGTGTCTTCCCACGAGACTTCCTGCCCCCACGTGGCTTTACGAAATACAAAGGGCAGAGAGACCCAATTCTAAGCACCTTATAACAAAGCCACTGTATACAGTGCCCAAGAATCGAAGGTGTTACAAAATACATTCCTCTCCAGGTCTATAACAAGCAGATTTTTGGCTCTGAGTTTTGTAAATGATAAAGATTTTAACAAAATATTTCCCACTTTAAATTCTTTCTCTTCTCTCTTTGCCAAGAAGGGAGTGCTTTTGACCCTTTTCTGCTAGTTTTCAAACAAAAATTCAAACAAATGAACTGAATGAATGTTAATATTTTGTTTGGAGTTGATATTGATCGTGGCAGAGTGACCGTTTTGAGGTGACCCATCTCATCTTTACAAGTGAGCAAAGGCAACAGACCCTTTCTTAGCCTATTACCTCTGAGAGATGTGTAGATGCATGGACTCCTTCTGACATCCCTGCAAGGATAGGTGATCATGTATGTCAAGTGCCTGGGATTACCATGTAGAAGTCTAATTGGTTTCTCTGTTTAGGAAAAAAACAAACAGCTGACCAATTACAAGAGTTGAGAGAAAATAAATTAATCACTTTTGAGTTTGAGTATTACAAAAACGGGTCAGCTTGCTGGGATGCATACTTGAGATGGGGTTAATGAGTTCTGACCTTGTGGGTCATTTATTTAACTTAATTTGCTTCGTCTCTAGGAAATTGTTGTGTCTTCTTTTATGGTTATTGTCTGCATGGTATGCTAAGCTCCATAGTCTAAGGACTACTAAATAACATATCTTAGTATTGCCTTTAAACATATTTTTTTAATATTCTGCTAAAAGTTCACAGAGCACATGTACAAGAACAATCAAATGAAGAAAAGACAGTATGTGGTTTGGAGGTAAGTATATTTCCTGAGTAGATGATATAAAACCATGAAATAAGCATGGGCCAGCTCAAACTAGTAATTCTGACTGGCTTGCCAGAGGAGGGGGAGAAGTCTGGGAGATGGGTAGAACCAAGACTTTGCTCATCAATGAATAAAAAAGTGTAACTTCTTACAACGATGTCCCTGTACCTTGGGCTCTATTGACCTGGAAAGGATCGACTGTCAAACCACATGGGAAGATGACATATCTCAACAGAAAAGTAAGCGTCGAGGTTGATGTCATGGTGATGCTCAGACTGAGGGGTGCAGATAAAACAAAGAGGAGAGGGAAGAGAAAAAGCCCGAGAAGATGTGTGTTGGAAGACGAGCAAAGCTTTCAAGAAAAGGGAAGTAGGAATGTGCTGAGGCTAAGCTCATTAACAGAGCAGATATCCAGACTGAATTAAACACAAACCATCAACTTCCTACATTAGCACACTTAAAGCCCAGACTTCATGCCTAAAAACTCAAAAGGCTAAAAGTAATAAAATGCATATGAATAATACATATATAATTATACATATATGAATAATATATATTCTTTCTTTATGTATTACAGAAAGAATATTTTAACACAGAAAGTAATGAGTAGTGTGAAAGATTATTCTTCAGTGATACAGAATTTCATCACGAGAGCCAAATAGTCCTAAACATAGACTCCAGAAGGTTCTGGACTTTCACAAATGAAACCCTAAACATTCACAAGAAGCTAACAAACTCACAGTTGACAGAGTGTGAATCATCAGTAGATTCAGTAACCGAGAGACCAAGCAATGTTTCTAACATATCTAATGACATAAGGCAATTTGTTACACACTAATAATGCTGAGTATCAATTGGCCTCCACTCCTCAGTCAGAAAGCACTTCAATAAAAACCAATCGGTGAGAGAAGGTATTATAATTATAAATGTGTGCTCAAAACACAGATACAGTCAACTTCATAACATAACACCACTTGATGTAAAACCAAACATTAACCCTAACGTAGTGACAATAATTTCAATACCTCATTCTCACCAGTAGACAGGTCATCTAAAGAGAGAAACATCGGAGTTAAATGACATCACAAATCAAGTGGACCCGAAAGACATCTATAGAACATTCCATCCAAACACTAAACAAGACACATTCTTCTTAGCAGCCCATAAAAACTTTCTCCAAGATTGGCCACGTACTGGGATCCAAAGGAAGTCTCAATGAATACAGGAAAATTAAATTAGCCTATTCTATTTGACCACAAAGGAACTAACCATATCAACAACCATATAAACTATAGAAAGTACATAAGAGACCCAAACACATGGAGACTAATCACATACTACAGAATGATTATCAGGTCACTGGAAAAATCAAAAATAAAATTAAAAAATTCTCTAGAATTGGGTACATGAAACACATACAGCAAGCCAAAAATCTATTGGACACATTTGAGACAGTCTTAAGAAAAACGTGAATAGTGTCAACTGCCTATGTCAAAAGACTTGCGATATTTCATTAACTTAAGGACACACCTTAAGGCCCTGGAAAAAACAAGGGAAAAAAAAAATCTAAAAAAGTAATAAACAGGAAGACATGACCAAAATCAGTGAAATAAAGAGTCAAAAGCCACAAAGAGTCAATGAAACCGGTTCTTCGAAGAGAAAAACAAGGTCGTAAAGATCCTAAAGGAAAACATTGCAGCAGACACCAGTGAAATTCTGGGAACAGTAAAGCAAGATGAGTTACGTACATTAGCATCCTTGTATCCAAGGCTCATGGGCACGTTGAGGAAGAGGAAGCAGAAACAGTGTAAGAGACAGAGGTTGGGGAAGAGAGCTGTGAAGAGCTGACTTCGGGACTTGACATGGCTGCTACACACAACAGCTATGGTGGCTGATGTCTACTGCAGCATGGGCTGGGGAAGAGCTCCTGCAGCTCAGCCCCAGACTGACAGGCTTTCTGCAGATGGTGGCTGTTTAGGGATGGACGGTCACTTCAGGGGAGGGATGTTGGCAATGGTAGGTTGTCCACACCCCAGTGTGGCCCTACACTCATTTGTAAATGACCAGCACTAAAAGACTCGGGGATATTAATGATGATGATGATGATGATGATGATGATGATGATGATGATGATGATGATGATGATGATGATGATGATGATGATAGGCATGAAGGTGGGAGCAGACGTCTGTTGGTGGATTTCAGAGACAGTTGGAGACAGGTAGTTGAGAGTAGGAAACTACCTGTGAAATCTTCGAGGAATAAATTTTTAGACATGTAAAAGGAAAGAGGAAAATGGTCTAAGGTGCTGTCCACATAGAAAGGACTGGACCACTCTATCTAAAGCCTGCAATCTGTCAAGAAGCAGAGATTACATGACAAGGTTGAAGAGGCAAACTGGGGAAGGAAAGATCAGGTCAAGATCAGGCACAGAGGCCAAACAAGTTTTCAGGGAAGAGACAGGCTCTGCCAGAGACAGCAGGGAACTGAGGAAAATCAGAGTAAAGGGAGGGAATTTGAAAAAGCAAGAAAACACTTCCTGGCCTTTTAGAAGTTTAGAGGTACTGGGGTGAGATACGGACAGACAGGGCTTGAGAAGGGTGTCCTGGGAGGAGTGAGAAGATACAGAGGGGTATGTTTTGGGAACTTCGCTACTTGTTCACTGGGGAAACATCACCCCACTCTCTGCTAAGAGTCTCAGGAGGTACATTTAATAAATGTGGTTTTCTGTTGCATTATGAAAAAGAAGAGAGTTTCTTTGCTCTCCTGGACGGAGGCTATGTAAAGTTCATCTAGGCTTACATGAGTGTGCCGTAATAATGCTTTGGGACATGTGTGTGACAAACCACAGTATTTTCAAAGAACAGGGAAAAAGTAGGTAGCCAATGTTCGCTAATTTTCAATAAACCATTAAAACTAAAATTTGGTTCATATAACACTCTAGCTGTGCTTAGGTTCATGAATTTTCATGAATTAAATGGGAAGATACTCTGAATGATCGACTTAAGGGAAATGAAGTTGGAGTCTTATCTAAAATCTGAGTACCAGAGCTCACGAGTAATCGGTCATCACTTAGGGTGATTGAGTTGTTTTCCTAATTACTCAGATGTTCCCTTTGACTCTTGTGTTTTTTACAGGTGTACTTATGCTATTTTTTTTTTTGCAATGCATTTTTGTACCTGGTTCTAGAAAATTCTCCTGCTGCAGATCTAGAACTCAGCTGGTGTGACGTCACTAATATTTACAGGAATAAAAGAACATTTTGACCATAATCACCTTGGTGAAGAGAGGCTCTAGGCCATGGGGAGCCGTGATGGGACGCAGTCTCTTCCTCCTCCAAGCCTCCAACCTGTTCTCCCTAAAGCTCTTTGCTTGGGGCTGGGGTGTCGGGGGAACAGGTATCTGGTAACTGTTAATGTGTGGAAGTTGGTAGAGATCCTCCTTCTGGGAATTGTCCATGTAGTTCCTGAATTTCATCATGGCCTTCTTGCCCTGTAATTACACATCATGACGTAAGACCCAACGACACACAAGCAGAGCCCCACTGCAAGCCAAATCAAAGTCAAGTTTGGATGATTGTCACAAACCCAGCTGAGAACAATGCACCAACCTGAAATGCATGCTCTCGTGCTTTGAGAATCAGTTTGTGTCTATTGCAAATTCAATAAGCACATATTCCTAACCTTGTGTGAATATGGTTTTAATAGAAAATTTAGAGACAGTTAAGTTAGTTGATTTCGTACTGGAAGGTCTGCAGGGTTGGAGCCTGAGATGGTGTTGGCCAGTGCACTGGGCACTAGGGACATTCTGACTGCACATCCCCCCAGAGGTTTGCACAGACAGGAGAGGCAAGGCTGTGATCAAAGGCCAGTGAGTGGGCTTGCTTGAAATCTTCAAACTCTGGGAAGGACAATCAAAACTATTGAAATCTCAAAGAGAACACTGTCTGACCTAGACATCCTGCAATAAATCCTATATACATAACTGCACAAGTTATTAGTACTCTGCCATAAATGTGCATTTGGGCATACAGAAATACATGTGTAAGTGTGTATATATATAAAAGATGTGTAAATTCAGCTGAGCCATAAAAACTCTAGCACCCTAAAAATCTGTAAGTAGAAAAATGGTTCATTAAATTTGCTTTGATTCTTTACTTACATTGTACATTCTCACCAGGGTATGGAAATATGGGTATTCTTACATAATAGCACAGGCAGTATTCCTTTTAAGTAATTTACAGGTAGAGTTTGATTTAAAAAGCAATAACAAACAGAAAATTTTAAATATTAATTTACCCTTGGGATATATGTCTATTTTGCTTGAGAGTTTAATCAACATAGCTTACCTAAGTCATTTAAAATCTTTAGAAGTATAACCAAAAATATTTATCCAGCTAGATTTGAGCCTAAACATTTTGACAAATTGATTATTTTTGTGTATCTGAAGGAAATTTCTAAATTTTAAGATACTTGGATGTCTTTTATCCATTTAACACGAACTTACCTTTAAACATCTCTATACTCATAAAATATAAATTGACATTACATTTTTTGTATTTACAACTAATTTTTAACCAGTTTAGTCTATATTTTGAGATGCTTAATAATAAAAGCTTTAGAAAAAGCTCTCCAAAGGGCACTAGTGACTAAGTCAATAAAAGCACATTAAATAAAAGCATGTATAGCTCAAATCTTGAATAAAACCAACACTTTTGTGTAGGCAGACTCTACTGTTCAGTTATTAAATAATATTGAGTAATCTTACTTTGTTTTTAATTTATTTTTCCAATAGACTGAACCTAGAACATCAAAACCAAAATTAAATGAACATAATAAAAATGTTAAAATTAATCTGGGACATTGGAAATTTGAACAATTTTAATTGCTTTTAAAAAATAAATAGCAAAACTGGGTATCAGCTATGTGTCCTGTTTTGGAAATGATTTTAATAACATTCTTAAAAATAATATTTTTTTTATTTTTAACTGATCGTATATCAGCTAAGTTTCTAAACAATACATATAATTATACTGTACTTTTAAGTTCGTAAGCATTTAAACTGTGCTGTATTATGTAGTTTTTCTCACTTGTTCACTACCATAAATACGACAGCTCAAAGTGGACTTAACTCTGCCTTTGTGATTATGTGTACGTTCCTGGGGTAGAGTCTTACAGGTTAAGATAGTAGTAGACCATCAGGCAGGGCCTTGAAGACACTGGTGCTGATGTCTCCCGACGAGAGAGACTTCCTCTGAATATTTGAAAATGTTGCCACGTAATTAGTTTTACTTAGTGGCGTCAAAACCAACCTGTTGTTGACTAGGTCACTTTTTCCAAAAGATGCTCACTCCAGCCGCTGTGACAAGTTCAACCCGGTCTTCTCTGAGGTCCTTCCAATCCTTTCACCTCTATCCTCTTCAGTCTTTCAGCAAAGCAAGAAGGTCGACCCTGGTGCTCACTACATACTTAGCAACACTAGAAACCACTGTCTTTCACAAGGAATTTGATAGCCAACTCTTTCACCATCAATGCCACTAATAAGAGCATGCCTTTTCATACTACATTTAGCTTACACATATTATACTGTAAGCTCCTATAAGTGACTTCTGTCATCCTTGGTAATCAATATCAATACTCGTTCTTACATCAGAACCCAGCCTGTCATACGTGCTCAAAATATTCATTGAATTTAGCTCATTGACTCAGTGACTTTCCTTCAGAAATAACCCATGCTCTCAAAACTTGTAAGCAGAAAGATGAGATTATATATTGGGTCACAATGTGCACATATAGGTAGGTATTCCTTGTAGACAGTGTCTCAGAGTAAGTTTGGAGGACAGTCATTGAAAGGTGAAAAGTTCAGTCCCTAGATGTCAGAGACTGTCATTTCCCTAGTGATGTTCTCACATCTAAGGAAAACAAAAGTTACTGAAACAGAACTCAGAACTTCAGAAGCTTGAAAAGAATGTAATCAACTGGGCAAACATTGAGAGGATCCATTTTAAGCACTGCCTATGGGGAAGGAAGCTCCACTCAGAAGGCTCTGAGTATGCCCAACCCTAATGGCAAAGCTAACCCCGGAGGACACAGAAGTTTTAGGCAAAGACCTGTGAGTTTTCTGGTACTTTTGGCAAGCCCATTCCTGAGATGAGATGGGCACCTCAGGAAGCCTTAACCTGATCCAGGAGCACAGCCTTGAGTCGTAGCCCCATTCTGATTCTGTGGTCACTAGGCAACCTTCTCATTATGAGTCTCTCTCCCAGGCAGCCCTGTCAACCAGGAAGAAAATGGTGTTGCTATAAGGTTTGACCCTTTGATAACTCTTGGTGGATTAAGTGTCCCTAATCAAGACATCCATTTTAGATTACATTCAAAGGATCTTGTTTGTGTATTATTTTGAATACTGTGAGACCTGGCTACTCCCGGACAGTGGCTGAAATGGCTTTCCAAGTATGGGGCCTTCAGACTGCACCCTAGATCTAAGACCTAGGAGCCTGCCTCAGTCTGAGAAGTTTCTCAAAAAAAAAAAAAAAAAAAAAAAAAAAAGGAGGGGGCATTACTTCCCAATTAACTTCTTTTGGTGTTTAAGAAGCTACCAGGAAATTAACCGAATAAGGTATGTAAAACGCTCCCACGAGCTAAAACCACATTCAATGGGCTGAGATGCCACAGTTGCCTCTGAATATTTAGTATGAAATCACTTCACATGCATGAAGGGCATGTGTCCGAGAGAGGGCCCAGTGTCTTAGGGCGCGTGAGTCGTATTTCATAGGAAGGAGTGGGGCACATTCATCCCTTCCGTGTAATGACAGTTATGCTCATGACACAAATTCCTAAACTAGCAAATGTTTCTGCAAATTCGAAACATAGTTTTTCCCCCCATGTTGGCAATGGCCTGGCCTCCTCCTCCCTGTTTAGGTAGATTCTGTTTTATGGTAGCCAACTCGTGCAAAGGTTACCTAACAAAGAAGCTCGAAAGGCAGGCAGTATCAGACTCCTAGGTTAATGACTTTGGCAGATTTATAGCCTTCCTTCTATAATTCAACCTCCAAGTAACTTCTCACACTGATGGGAGGGTCCCCACACAAATGCAGACCAGCTATGCAGAGCCCTGTTGTCTGGTTATCATGTGTTCAGATCTGCAAGGAGTCCACATAGGGCCATTTGGGTGGGAGGGGGGCAGTCGTGTGTGACTGGGGACAGAGCATCATTGTTTTCCATTTGGCCTTCTCATAGCGAGCTAAGCACTGCCTGTCATTGAAATTCCATCCCTTACAGATTCTGTATAATTACATGAAAAGTAGGCCTTCCAGTCTCAGCAACATACAGTTCATCATAAGTACATTGTAAGTGCTTGGTGAGCGTACAGTGTAAGTTTCATCACGTGGATGAAAATACGGCATCCTGAAAGCTTGGATAGTACATGATTTTGATCAATAATTTAAAAACAAATGTTTCTTAAGGAAAACAGCATTTACCGCAAGAGGAAATGGAGCTTCGCTTTCCAGCAATAAGGCTTTGGGTTTGGACCCTGAAGTTATCTTTGAACCATTCCTTGTTAGGCGACTACTGAGAAGAGGCTGCAGACGAACCGGAGGCTGCATATTTCCCGGGGCAGTATACGGTCGAGGGGCTGTCTAGATGATGATGGGGGGAAATTCCATTTAAATTAGTACCTTGACACGTTTCCAGAACTAATTAATAACCCAACAAATTGCCCAGAGTAATTAATGGTGCCTTTTTACTGAACAGATTAAACTTTAATTATATTCTTCCGTTATATACACCCTTCGACCCCAGAGTATTTGTTAAAACACACGGTGTTGAAGTTCTCTACATAACCAAATGCCACAGGGATGGAGCCTTCTAGACAAAAGGGACGGCCTCTATTAGAGTCCTATATTTTTGCTCATACTGTAAATTCTTCATTGTGCTGAATACGGACAAAGAATGGCTTTGCTCAATTAAATGTTAAGTTAAATAATGTCCTATTTCAGAGAACTGAAAGGGTATTATTGGAACAGACTTATTTCAGCTTCAATGTTTTCGATATAAAATCTACTCTGAATTCATTACGTAGCAAGGTTGGCACCCAGAGTAAAAGCAGACACCAGCAAAGGCAGGTGCTTAGCTATAATGTACTGCCAATTACGTATCTTCAACTGCTCCCTAAAAACGTAAGAAAACAAAATGAAACATTATAGCTGGCAACACTAGGTGCACTATAGCAAAACGGATGTTTCCACGCTGGGAGTCTGCCATTTCTTCTAGGTCTCCTGCCTACTGTCTATGTCTGAGGAACTCCGGGCCCTGGAAGTGATTTCTTAAAGAATGTACTAACCAACCTCAGGACTGCAATTAGGTTCTACCAAGGAGAGGAGTGACATCAGAGAAGGTGGGAGGATGAAAGGAGGATTATTCCCATAATCCTGCAGGGTAGAAATGGTTCTTACCACCTAAGTGTTCGTGTTTCTGTGGGAAAGCCCTTTCTAGCTAAGGGACTTACCTAGTGCTTCTAGAACCTAACCCTTCCCATCCAACCTCCTCTTCAACCGAGGGACTGTGGCTTCCCATTGTGCTGACCATAGCAGGCTTACCATCCCTAGTTGGCTTCTCTTCACCCTGCTGTAGCTTCCTAAATAGTTTCTTTATTAAACAACTTTGTAATTACTCTATTTGTAGGAGCCATCTGTTTCCTGCTGAGCCCCCAACAGAGACACTTTCCAATCAAGAATGTACTGCAGCGAATTCAAGAAGTACCAGTGTGGAACATTATAAGTGCCTCTGGGAGCATCAACAGAATATTGTAAGTTTAGTATAAAGATTAGCAATGCGTCAAAAGTGAGGGGGGGGAAGTGAAGCTTCGGCCCCATTGTCCTATTCTACTAAGACAGCAGAGAACATGCCAGGAATAGGGCAACGTGGTATGAGATAGATGGTCTATAAATGATTCATGAATAGAATTTTGTACATTGACTCTAAAGGGTGGTGAGCCACAAATATTCCATTCCGCAGAGGCGTGTATAAATAAACACATGAGATAAAAAAAATCTGGCAGCCAGAGACTCCTACCAAGAGCTTGCTCTCAGAGCATCTTGAGAAGCATGCGTACACACACTGCTAAAACTTTTGATTTCAACAGTTGGCAATACTGAACCTCCATCCTAGGCCAATTGAGGAGATAAAAGGTAATATGTAACATCCAGAGAGTCTACTAGTCAATCAGGCTGGTTAATGCCAGAGACCATGACTCAGAATGATGCTCTCGGAATAGTAACAGTGAACCAAGGAGCCTAAGAAAAACTAAGTTCTCAGGGAAGCAGGTAAAATTTTAGTGATAAGGAAGGTGATGATTTGAAAAATTCAAGTAAGAGCCAGTTCTGAGCCAGGGTCACAGAAGACCAGCAGAGACCACACTGCCCAATATCTGCTTTCCTTTCTTCTCCAGCAACAGAATTTTCATTTGTGACTATGGCTCGCACCAACAAAGGGTATGTTCCCCCCAGACTCCCAACAACTCTGAAGGAGATGTCCTCTCACTTGAGGCTAGTAAAATGTCAACAAAAGTAACTCATGCTACTTGCCGTTCACACTCATAGCAAAGGAAGGCACGTCCTTACTTTCCCGCTGACCCCTTCCCTCAGGCTGGAGCATCCACATGTTGATACACAGCCCTGGCTGCTGTGGATGAAGCAGACTCCCCAAGTTTGTGGATGAGTAACACAGAGGAGTCCAGGTATTTGATGACTTCATAGAGTCACCTAAGGCTCATGGGCATGGGCAAGGGTGGGGATGAAACCCCATAGGTAAGTCATTGTTACTTGGGTCTCTTATGGTTTGACTATGAGAGGCATCCCACTGGCTGTTTCAACACTTGGTCCAAAACTGGAGTTGCTCTTTTGGGAGTTTGTGGGTCCTTTGCTAGGTAGAGAGAGGCTGTCTGGAAGAAGATTCTCTCTGAAAGGCGGGCCTCAGTGTTTATAGAATACCCTGCTTCTCTCCCTGTCTCTGCTTCCTGTTCTGACAAGATGTGAGGAGAAGAGGCCCCTGCACCATAGCTTGCTGCTAGTCTTCTCCACAAAGTGGATTCTCTCTCCTCAAGCTATAAGCCAGGCAGACTCTTCTCCCGTAGTCATTTCTGGAAGTCATTTTGTCTCAGTAACAAGGAAAGTAATGAGTACAACCCTGCACCACAACAAACATGTGTGGATTAACTGGAGTTATGTACCAGTCAGAGAAAACGAGATAAGACTATAGAGAGATCTTAAAATCCACGTGCAGAAAACTAAACATTTCTCAGTGTTTAGACGCAAATCACCCAAAAGAGCTCTTGTGGACTCTACCAGACCCAACTTTCTTTTTAGGCTGTCTGATAACCCCAAACGTGAAGAGATCCAGGAGAGCAGGTTACTGCAAACGAGAACCCCATCTTTCCGTGGCTGTGCTCTGCATTCTACTTCTGGGCATTTGCATACAAATACCATCCAGCTAGATGGATGCAGCAGTCAAATGCTCAACTGATCACATTCATCTCTGAAAACAAATCTGTCCCATTAAGTAGCAGCTGTGAGACCCTAACTCTGGCGGCTCATATCAGAGGCCACCGTAAGCTTGCTGTGTTTTACAATGTGTAAATATACTTCTCTGTAATAAATATGGCACCGTCTTAATGTGCTCAAAGCTGTGCCAAAACGTGAGTTGAAATTGGCTACCTGGTAATTGCTCAGCCTAGCCAAGCTCTGCTAACTCTCGAGAGGATCAGAGCGGGTGAATTCCTCAAAGACGCGCAGAATCCAATGAGATGACTTCCCCCGGTTTTTATGGAGATAATGCAGCTAAAATGCTTGCGCAGTGTTTGAAACTTTAGCACAATTAGCATCAGAGTGCAGGAATGGGTACTGAAAGCTTCTCTTAGAGGAGTTCAGGAGAACTAGCCTCTTGCTCAAGGGTCAGGCTCTCGTACATAGTAGTGTAGCCTCTGATTTTTAAAGGACCCCCTCGCTTTTTGCACAGTGAACCACAGACTGGGGATTCATCTGGAAAACTGGGGGCGGGGGGGGGACGACATATGTTGGTTTTCCCTCTCTGAACCAGGTTGGAGGACAGAAAATAGAACTGTTTCCTTTGTTTCTTCCAGGGAAAGCTTGGGAGAGGCTAATGAATTGCTATTTAACAAAAACATATTTGAGTGTATACGTCTATATTCAAATCAGAGCTGGAGGAGGAAGAGGAGGAAAGGGAGAGGAAGAGGAAGAAGAGGAGGAGGAGGAAGAGGAAGGAGAGGAGGAGGAGGAAGAGGAAGGAGAGGAGGAGGAGGGAGAGGGAGAGGAGGAGGAGGAGGAGGAGGAAGAACAGCCCATAGAAGACTGAGGCTTTTTCAAAACTTGCGCTGTTGAGCCAGGACAGGTCAAGACAAGTTTACCTTTTGCAGAATGTTGAAGCTTAGTGCCGTAGGTGACAAACTTAGCTCAACTGTGTGTGAAGGCTTTGTAATCTCTCTACGAATATTGTATAACACAAATAAAAATGATCAGACTTGCAAGGAAAACTTATCCAGTCATGCACCCAGCCACGCAAACCAAGGGTAAAGATGTCACAGGAAGTTTGCCCACCCAACAAACATCTTTTTAAATCACTCCTGAACCTGTACTGTTTTAGAAAACCCTGCCTTCCTTCCAGCAAGTAACACCTCTGGGCCACGGCCACCTCATGCTAGGATGAAGTATCAGTGTGTGACTTCTTCAGATGGCATTTCAGTACATTTAATCATCTCAAAGTGGAAGCATCTACTTTTGATAAACATGCAGCCAGGCACTGCTGAATTTGTGCAGATAAAGGAATAGCAAGAATAATAACCAGATGTCAGAATAATACCCAGAAGACACAGTCAGGGGCTCAGTCCTGCCACATTGCAGGAGCTGAAGGGTAACTACTAAGAGAGATAACTTGAAGTCGTCATGTGTGATCTTAGATATGAGGATGAGTTTGCTCTTTTTTGTAGGCAAAATGGAGCCAGGGCTGGTATCTGGGCACCTACATAACCTCAGGTCATCTCTACTTCAGAAACTGGTGTGGCAGCTACAAGAACAGGGATTAGTCCACAGCAATTTTGATTGGAGTGGGGACTTGGAATGTTGACTTTTAGTATTGAGTAACAAGGAGGCTGTAGTTTCCAATTGCTTCCTTTCCCTGTGTTTTCGATTCTATAGGGTTGTACAGACATGCTTCCCACAGATCCTTCTTTCTCAGGTTAATGAGAAATCATAAATTAATTAGCTGGGACAGAGTGCTTAATAGGGCTCACCAGTGTTAATGGACTAGAACGTCCTTCCTCAGCCAGAACGCTATGGCCACGATTAGTCTTTGGGCCGGCTGGGGGATGGGGAGTCAGAATGGGCATGTTATCTTCAATAAATCGTCTTGTGTGTTCTCCCTGGAATGAGAAAAAAATTGTGAAGTTGATGAATATAGGTGATCTGGTGTTAGCTTAGTGCCTGACATGTATCCAACCATAATGAGAGATCAAAGCCCTCCCCACTAAGACTGCTACTCTGTATCCTGACACGGAAGTTAGCAATGTTTCTATAGCCCTGTTGGGGAAGGTGCTGTAGGTAGTAAGGGACACAAAGGAGTCATTCTAAGAGAACTTTCCACTTAACGATGTGTGTTGGGTCAACAAAATGTCCTTTGTACTTCACTACTAGAAGAGATTAAAGTTTTTGTTATAAAAACAGTAATTCAATGATACACTTAAGCCAAATGGTTCCTTTTACTAAATAGAGGGGACCTAAAACATGCCTTTGCCAATGGCTAATATGCAGTGAGCTTTGACAAGCAGTTGTCAGATGGGAGCAACTGGAGTGTCTATAGCATTTTCCCAGAACCCTCCTCTTCCCTTCTACCTACTGCCTCCCATCTGCCATTGTACAGGACAGACAGATCCCAGACACACAGCACACCCTGTTTTGGGTGCTGGAAATCAGGTCCAGTCATCCTTGCATCCACGTTCTGCTAAATAAATTACAGAAAGTGTAAGTTCATGATGTTGGGCATCGCCAGCCAAGCTGAATGAACCTGGAGCCTCTGCATCCCAGCTCCCCTGATCCTGAGAAGGGACCTGCCTCCTGTCATTCAACACTAGTAACAAGATTACCCTTTGTCTCTGATGAGATATCTTTGAGTCCATCAAACCAGAGTGGAAAATTTTACTCTCACAGGGCGGGTTGCCCTATGAACGCTTTACAAATGCTTATCAGTTTTCTGAGATGCGTTTTAGGCTCCACGTTTGTAATACTATAGCAAATTAAGAACAAGCAGCCCATGATTTCAAATAGCTCAAGAAATCAAATAAATCTGCCATCCTAAACTGAAACTTTTCAAACATGCCTAATTGAATCTCTCATCCCCTGATTCAAATTGATGTATTTCGTAAGTTCACTGCAAAGAGCAAAAATAGAGAACAACCAAGGGATTTAAAAATACCTAACACAAAATGTTAGATCTGTTCATGCTTCCTTCTACTAAGGAAGCTTGTTCCCACCATAATTTTCGAGGGTGACATTCGAATGAAAATGTGTGATTGTATAATTCTTCCGATGTTTTATTTTCCTTCAAGCTGGAACATTACCATCTCTCTTTATTTTCTTAAGACTCATGAATATCCTTTGGCCTCTGCCACAAGAAAACACAAAAGCCAGACATCGAATTTGACTATCTCCAAGTTTGTCTTTGAAAGTTTTCGCCTGGCCGGAATGCGCTTCTCGGGAGCAGTGCCTGTTTTCAGGATCTGTACTGAAGGCACTGAGAGCCAGGCTCCCTTGAATCGTTTGCTTGATCTCAGCTATGGGTGCTGTCCAAAAGTAGGGGCCTCCACGCTTTCCAGGATAACTGAGAGTTCGAAGGGTACCATGCTATTAAAAGGTAAAAAGAGTTTACCTTCAACCTCTGAATACGCTCTCTCCGAGCTAAGTCATCCAGCTTCCGTTTTATTTCCAGCTGGCGGTAGCGCTGTGGAGGATAGAACCGTGCTAGTTAGAGCCAAGAATATTTCAGAGGGAAATAATCCCAGCAGAGGTAGCTCTGTTTTCAATTACCCCTCTTGTCATTTAGAGGGAGAACCACCACCTGCCTAAGTGTGCAGGTGGGAATATCAACTGCCACCACTCTTTGGGAGGCCAATTACAAACACGTCTCAGCTAGAAAGTATTCGTGCCCTTTAACCATAAACTTTGTTCCCAAACTGAAGAGGAAAACTGAGTAATAGCTTTTAAGTGTTTGCACAAAAGGATACTATCTGAAAATATCTTTGACTAGTGCGATAGTGGTGTAAATTTGGGGGCAAAAAAATGGTTAAATGTTTGGCATATCCACGGGCTGGAACAGAACGTAATCATTTAAATAAAGATTCTAAAGATTTTGATTTCTTTTTAATGAAAAAGTAACATGGGAGGAAGCAAGATGCTGAATGCATAAGAATCCGGTGACGGGTGGGGCAGTTTGTGCGAGCGTCCCTGTAGGGAGGAACTGCTTCCTACCTCTCTAGTTCCAAGGCCATCATCACGTTTTATAATCAAAGACGCTGACGCATGCAGTCACAGGTTTGTGTCTTGGTCTCACTTCCTGCTTCCTGTTTGTTTACTCCAACCCATGTCCCCGTCACAGCCTAACATGATGATTTTCTTTCTTGTGTGCACAAAGGATGATTTTCTTTTTATTTATGCGTCTGTGGACGTGGTGGTGGAGGGGCTCCTTCTCGGACCTAGAGTTAGAGGCAGTCATGCGCAGTGTGGAGCGGGGGCTGGGAAATCAACTCTGGTCCTCTGCAGGGCAGCCAGTGGCTCATACCCGATGAACCGCATTTGAAATCCACCGTTCATTGTTCTTTGAGGAAGGGTCTTGGAACCTAGCTCAAGATGACCTGGAACTTAATACATGGCCCGGGTTGGCTTCAAAATTGTGGCAATCCTCCTGCCTAGGACTCCTGAATACTAAGATTATGGATGCATGCTACCATACTTGGCCATATCATGGTTTTATTGATGTATAAATGTGACCAGAAGATATTAAAAAGAAATGTAGAATAGCCATCTCTGAAAGTAGACTTTATGCAATTATTTTTGCTTTATGATTTGTCTGGTTTCCAATTATTTTCATATATAATAGTTGGCGACTTAAAATATACCTAAATAAAAATGGTCTTCCAGTTAGACTTGAAATCAGCCAGTGGTTTTGTTGTTTCATTGTTCCTTCCGGGGGAAAACCTTTTCTCTGATCTTGGTCCCTGACGATTCAGTCACTCCCGTCCTGGGTGTCATCAATCATCTCTTGACTCTTCTCTTCTTCTCCCCCCTTGCTCTGATCTTTTACCCATTCAGCAACACACTTTCTTATATTAACTATCAATCTGGTTCCAACTTCCATTTGTCCCCAGATCTCTGCAGTCAGTGGCTAGGGTCCTCTTCACTGTGGCTGAAACTCTCTCCCCAAGCCCTCCAGTGCCACAGCCTCCTGGGTCCAGACCCCTTTGGAGCCGTTCTGCATCTGGTACAGGGGGCTCAAGCCCCTGACTCCCTCACAGCATTCTCTCAGGCCTGTTCCTCACCAGCGATGGGTTTCTATTCCCATATTCCTGTTCTTCCTTCCTGTGTTCCTCCTCATTCAGCCTCTAAAGCTCTCTCCATCTCCCCTGCTTGTGAGACAGCGACTTCTATACAGCTTTCTCCTCCTCTGCTGTCCACATAGACAGCTGCTTCTCCTGTCCTCTCTCTGGCCTTGTTAGCTGGACCCAGCAATCTAATGGACCTCCCACCTCCAATCTTTTCCAGACCATCAATCTATCCTCTGCATCTCCAGCAGCAACATCTCAAATGACTCTGCTCATAACTCCCCTGCTGTGAAAACATGGGTCACCTCAGCACCCACACCACACCCTGCCTTGGGAATGCAAGACTTTCTAGAAACAAAGTTTCAATTTTTCAAATACTGTCACTTCCTCCTGCCAAGCAGCACCCCCTGAGTGGTCTTTGGGCTTTCTTTCCATAGGCAGGATCCTGCCTATGACGATCCTCTGGAATTCCTCTCCTGAGCGCCTCTTCCTTTCCAGGTGTGTTTCCCAGAAGCAGGAGCCCTGAAGCCCTCAGGACACCTCCTTGTTTGCAGGATCCAGTTTGTCACTTCCTCTTCTATGTAGTCGCTGTGCAGAATTGCAGTAAACAGTGTCTTGCAGCCACAGGACAGGGTCCCCTCTTGGCACATAGTGAGTCAGCTCTTGGCACACAGTGAGTCAGGTATTGTTGCATGAGTGAATGCATGAGCACCTACAGCAATGTCAGGAAAAACTATAGCGGTTTCAAGTGAACGGGAGGCCCCGTGCCAACCTGGAGACAATACTAGTTGTCCTGGTATATTAACCAAGTGGGTATGTCCTCTGAAACATTGTTAGTGGCTGAATAGTTTCTGATTTCACTGTTTTTTTTAGGGTTATGGATATCTGTAGACTCTAATGGTTAAATACTTTTTTTTCTTAATGGAAAACTTTATTTTCACTGATAATGTCACTATAACATAATTTCATAGCAGACCTGTGCAAAAGATCCCTCATCACAAATGTCATCAAGAGATTTCACATACTTTCCGGCAGGACGTGTAACTCTGGGCCCCCAGTGTTGACACCCAACATTTTACCCCTTTATCTACTAGGAAAGAGAGTCAAGACATCATAACACAAGAACGAAGTCGCATGAAGCAGTGTGAGCTCTGCCTTCTGAGACACTCGCTGCCTCTGAACAGTCAACACAGTAACCACGTCTTCGCCTCCATGTGCCGTATGGGTCTTTGCTGTACTTATCTCTTCAGCGTGGTAATGTGGAGGTCTGGAGAGTGTCATGAGCCCACGTAGGGCTATGATTACTGCAGATGGGGTGAACTCAACATACTAATTCCAAGTTTGGCAACCATTAGCAAACTGGCTCCTGCGATCAAACCTGCAAGCATAAATTTCCCAGAGTTGTAGAATCTCATCCCCATAATGCCAGCCAAGGTCCCAGACGTAGCTAGGAAAACCCACACATTCCTGGGATCCTGAGACAGCTGGTAGGCACCCAGGCCTGCTAGGCCCCTGAAGAAGAGTCCAGCAGCCAGGGACGGCACACTGCCTGCTTTTGCATAGCCAATAATCCCACCAGTAGCAACCAGGGCCACATAGCCAAAACTGAAATAATGTAAAGGAACCAGTGGGCCACTGTCCTTCTGCATTGTTCAGTCACTTTGGAGACTACACCAGGCCTGTACCCAACACCAGAGCTGGAGGCCTGCGCTGGAGGACAATGGCGTGAGCAAAGGAACCAAGGTCAGGAGCCCGGTTAAATACTTCTAATCTGAACATGCTAAGTCCTCTGAAAGCTGAAACTGTTAAACACAAACACCGTGCTCACAATACTCTCAAGTTCTGAACATCCCTTATTTATCCTTCTAACTGCATGTGGGCTTGCGTGTGTGAAATATGTACTGTGTGAACTGAATGTCTTGGGTGTGCGTGCAGAGACTGGAGGAATACATCAGATGTCCTGCTCCATGCTATTCCCTTAGTACAGGGTCTCTCACTGAACCCAGGACAAGGCTGGCAGCATCTTCCATCGATGGGATGGAGTTAACAAGCAGGTGTGTGTGTGACCACACCGGGTTTTCCCATGGGTGCTGATGACTTGAACTCAGGGCCTTCAACTTGTCTAGTAAGTATTCTTACCCTATGAACTGTATAATGTCACAGACCCGTATTTCAGAACTTCAGATTAGAAAAGGTCAAGTTCCACATTATAATGACTATACATTCTTTTAAACATAATCATATGTTGTTAGTCTATGAGACTCAGCTGAAACTGCATGTGACAGTTCTGAGGTATCTGATGTATTACAGACTCTAAGGATCTGGACAACATTGAACTCAGTACTTCTAAAGCTAGAAATTAGGTAGGGGTTAATTTAATATCATACTATTTATATTTTAACAGAATTGTACCATTCCCACTGGTACTTTTGTAATTAGCAAATTTGGGGCTGGCAACAATGAGTCTAGGTAACTTGTGGACATGATCTGAAATTTAAAAAAAAAATGAATTGCTAAGTAAGCAGAAACTCTATGTGTGCAATATTCATCTTGAGTGAGCATGCCACAGGATTGATACAATGATACTGTCAACAAAATAACCAATATTTTCATTGGTACTAAACTTGTTGCTAGTTTCCTGATACTTCTGCATTTGTTCATAAATGTTAACGCACCCACAAGTCAGAGACCTTCCAAGCCACTTCTCAGATTTATTGCTGTGTGTTTGAGCCAAGGAGTGGTGTCCTTTTTCACAAAATAACCAAACGGTGTTTGACGATTGAAACTACAGCTTTGTGGAGCGAAGCTGCAAAAAATTTATCAGGTTAGCTTCATGTCCCACTAAAAGTGCAATGTCAGACTCCACAGAACGTGCGGATGCTCAGCCTGTAAAGCCGTGCTGACCAACGTGTCCTAAAGTAGGAGGGACAGCAGATGTTTCGCTGCCTATTCTGTGAAACTTAACATACGGCTGAGCTACGGAGCCTTAAAAGAATAACAGGTCTGGGATAATTCATGGCACTGGAATTACTGATATTTAAACAGATGTCACTTTTTTTTAGCGAGTAGAAATTAAGGTACAGATGGTGAGGGCTGGGTAGCCATTGTGGATTAAAAGAATCTACATTTAGAAAATGAAATATCACAAACTTTATAATTATGTCCATATCTCTTCTGAACTAAAAAAGGGAAAAACTTGAGAGTTCAGGCTCCTATCTACTTAGGAATGGACCAGTTTCCTTTGATCCATTTCCTTTTTCCATGAGGTTTAGGAAGAGTTACCGATCATTAGTCATAAAGAGGAAGAAGGCCCGCACCTCCATATCAAGGACCTTGTGGAAAATGGCCCGGGCTAAGCACTCTCGGATGTATTTTTGGTGATCCTGTTTCATGTTGTTAACTTTGTATTCCTTTTCAGAAAGTATCCTCCCACTTCTCGTGATCTGTGGGAAAGAATACAAAGTGTGAACATATAAGGAAAATACACAAAGAAATACAAAGTAGCAAGGTACCACGAAAGGCACGGAAAGAAGGGTGAGGGGGAATGGGAATAGAGAGGGGAGGGGGAGAGAAGGGAAGGAGGGGGGGAGGAGAGAGAGAGAGAGAGAGAGAGAGAGAGAGAGAGAGAGAGGTGGCCTTTTCAAAGCCTAAAGTAGAATACCATTGTCACTAATGAACTTCCACTTTTAATGAATATTTCATCAAGCAGAAAGGAAAAAGGAAGTCTCCCTTACCTGTCAGTGTGAAAACACACACAGGTGGTACACTTGACGTTTAAAACAAGGTTCTCATTAGAGTAACAATTTTCCAGTGATGGAACCCAGGTGTTCTTTTCAGTCTCCTGAAAGCACCCTGGGAAGAGGAGGTGCTACCTTGAAAGAGTGCCCAGGAGTAGGCCTGCGGGGCTCCCAGGAAACCCTGGCAGGGGCTAGGCAGATAAGCAACTGAGGAAGCCTTTGGTTTGTCTTGAGAAATAATTGGTTTCATTACTTTCTTTGCTCTCCCTGCTTTTCCTTCCACCACTTTGAAGCCCAGAACATAATTTAATTTGCTATGATTTAGAATTTTTACGGATTACAAGGAAGTGTGGATAGGCTTTTGTTTAATATTGGTCACAGCGGGGGGGGGGGAATCACTGTGTGTCCCCAAGTGTGGATTCCGTCCCCTCACTCTTTGCTTCTTTTGACTCTGTCCCTTGGCTCCACCTGCTGTTGTCTTCTGATCTCCCTGTAAGAGGCTGCTGTCCTTCTGCCTGTTCCTTTCCCACCTCCCCATTACCATACCATGCTTTGTTAAGGTTAAATACGAGCCAACCTAACATTCCCTTTCTTATGTTTATGTGTGTGTGTGTGTGTGTGTGTGTGTGTGTGCATGCTCAGGCGTGCATGTGTGCCTATGTACATGAGGCCACAGGTGTTGAGTGCCCTGGAGCTGACGTCATTGGAAGTTATGAGGTGCTCTGTGTGCTCAGGTGCACATGCTCTTCTCAGGGAGCCGTCTTTCCAGACCCCACATTCCTGTTCTTAATTTTCTTCTTCAATTGTAGCTGTAATTTTATATTGCTGTTGCTTCATATTACTTCAGATAACTCACTTAAGGTGTCTAGACTGTACTGCCCATCCACTTCACATCACTGGGAAGTGTCTAAGGTTCAGCCATCCTGACTGCCTGTCACTCCTATTGGCTTGTGTCATTGTTGTCTCCGGGATTGTCTTTTCTCCCCAGTCAGGCAGGTAGCTCCCAGAGAGTCACCATGCTTAAACCCCCGAGTGAAATAGATATGAATCCCCCAGAGGGGTTGAGAAAGAGCAAATCCCACAGGTCTGGGGGGAGAGTTTTAAACTCACATCTAAGGAGTTGCCATGTGCTATGAGCAGGGCAGGCTGCAGGCTTCTTCCTGGATTGGTTACTTTAGAGAAAGGAGCCAGGCTTTTCTTATCAGACTTGTCACATTGTAACAAGTGTTCATTACATGCTTAAGGATGGTGTTAAGTAAAAGCAAAGTCCTGTGGGACTAACATCAAGCTCAACGTGTTCACAGTCACACAGTGATTTCAGACTGAGGAACAGGCATGGGGTGGGGGGAGTATGTAGGGGAGGCCGGTAGGGGTTGGGATTTGCCTTCGTTTCACAATTGAGGAAGTTGGGCAGCAAGTGGTGTGCCTGGAAGTCTTGTTCCTGCAGAGCCAGGTTTCACCTGACCCTTCTGATAACAATGTCCCATGAGGCAGTGAAGGACTGTCCCTTGAGCTCTACCTAGCTAGTGCCAAGCACACAAACAGCCATTAGAAACACAATACAGTTCTTTCAACATCAAAACAAGGCTGTACTTTAAGAAAGCAAACAGCCAACGCCGGCTAGAGCCACACCCCTTCTCTTTCAAAGGAAAACTATAGGGGTTTTTGAGTTAGATTTTTTTTTCTCACAGTATACACATTTAAAGGAGCAGAAATTGTGTGGGAAGAGCGGCTTTGACACTGATGGAAGGCACAAAGGTATCTGTAAACCATCACAGGGAAATGAAAGTCCAAAAAAAAAAGAAACACAGAAAAGGAAGCAAACCATTTCTGTTGCCATACCATATACTATGAGTATTAAAAACAATATTTTTTCTGAAACAACAGACTTCGATGCCTTTGCTCTCTAACAGAGTCTGGTCCATAGACTGTGTGCTGAATGAATGAATAAATAAGCAAGTCCACTATGCTGTTGAAATCTGCAGGGACTTTTCTTCAATAATTTATGTTTCCTCAGTAGCCATTGTAACCTCTCTCCTTTGTTTAGAAAGAGCTCCGAATAAAGCGGAAGTTAAAAGGGAAGTAATTTTTCTGAATTAGTAGGGAGAGAAAGATGTCACAGTCTCAAAGGAAACCTGAAGAAAGGTTGGAAATTTTTGGACTTAGTTGAACAAGCAAGCAGAACTCAAAGCAGTCTTACCAGCCCGGATCTTAGGAGATGCCGCCTGATCCTGGTATTGTTAAAATAACCAGCCAGGTGTTTATCCGTGAGGCTATTATATGTTGCAAGTAATCTGAAACAGAAAGGAGAAACCATTAAGGTTTTATGAAGGTTGCTCGATAGCCAAGGCTACTCTTGGCAACGCTGCCTAAGCAAGCACTCTCCGGCGAGGCATTCGTAGACAGACTTAACAGCTGACAGCCAACGATGCATTTGAAAACAGGTTTAACTGCCAGCTGAGAGCCTATCTGTTCCAAGACTTATGGTAAGAGGCAGGGAACCCTCTGGATTTGGGTTACACGAAAGGGGAAACCAGAAATGAACACTTAAAATGTGGGTGAAAGACCCAAAGTCTACATCAGATCAGAGAGAGCTTAGCAGTGGGGCACGACTGGGAAGCAATAGCTTCCTCAGCAGTCCTCGGCCTCTCCTGTGCGCCCTTAACTCAAGCACCTCACAGCCCATGCTTCTCTCCAGCCAACAGAACACACTTTGGAGGATCATGCTCCGTCTGTCAGGGGGCTGGGACTCACTGACACTCAAATGCATTTTCAGAAAACAGCCCCTGGGTGTGCCCCTGGCTTCTCCATGACCCTTCCTCCACACCAGGAAACCCCACGTTACATATCTCCTTTCACCATATAGGATTCCTCTTCCCCCTCTGCCTCTGAAGACCAAGCGCACCCCTTGAGCTGTGACCTTAAACTGTACATGTCCTGAAGAAACAAAGATACTATTTTCTGTGGGGTTTTCCTTATCGACATAAAGTCCTAGCTCATGCTTTAACATTTTTGACTTCTCAACTTGCTCATATTCTCCTAGACGGTTTTATTAAACCACTGTCTAGAACCAAAACTTTAGTGTATGGAATATCTTACATTTTTAGGACATTTTAAGAATTAGAGTAAGCCAATGAAGTGAAAGTCCTAATATTCCTCTGAAGACACAGAAGCAGGAAGAATTCCACTAGAGGCAAGTTTGATCTATATAATAAGACTCCCTCAACTTAGAACAAACTGAATTTTTGGCTACATACTATACCTTAATATATGCTTAGGCTCGGTCTATAATTCATGGTTGGAAACTGGAAACTACTTTTGCTCTTCGAACCTAATGTATGCACCATAAAGATGTGCACATACATATGAGCATGTACATACAGACATATATACACATGTCTAAACATGTATGCATAAGTATATACACATATGTATGCGTGTGTATGTATGTATGCATCAAACCTCACCACAATCCTGTCCTAAAACCATGCATAAAACGCAGCAAGGATTTGCATCCAGAACACTTGAACAGCTGTTTCCTAACTTCTCCTGACACTAAAAGTAGTGACTCATAGGCTGGAGAGAATGTTAACAGGGATTTTATTTAGCCGTTTGAAGACCTTAATTACGTGGAGATTAAATCGGTGACCTTTTCCTGTCTCTCTTCTCCTTAACAGCCCAGCTCAGAAAAGTCCCATGCTGCCAAATGGTCAGGAAGGTTTAATTTTGTCCAAAAAAAAAAAAAGTCTGAAAAGCTGTAACGAAGCCCAAAAGCCAAGGTGCCACACGTAGGCTGCAGATGTGAACAGCGGCAGAAACCCGTCCTTTCTCTGGGTTGATGTAAAAAGACAACCCAAGAGTCTCACCGAGGCACACGCAAAGCCAGCCAGGGATGACGCTTTGAAGCCATCCTTTAAATGAACTGTCTCGGTGTCCTACAGTTCATCAAAGGTTTCCTGTCTCTGAAAGGTCAGCCTCATATCCCTTACCCTTTCTGCATCTCAGTCTCCTTTCAGCTCTTCACTGACAAACGGCGAGCGGGGGCCTCGTCGTCCTAACAATCTCGATTGCACAGTTCACAGATTCTTAAGACAAATCACTACGCGAATATCATATACAGTCTTTGGTCTGTCTCGCGGGTCTATGTTAAAAAATAAAAATAAAAACCAATACGTTTGTAATAGCGAGGGGTGTTGAAGCCCTGATTAAATAAAGTGAGGTTAAAAACTCGGGAAGACAGGGGCCTCCGCCTCCCTCCTGATGAACAAGGCAGCTCTTCTAATAATTCAGGCTTCATAACTTGTTAAATATTTAGGGTCTAATACCAATGCCCAGTCACCTCTGGTACCACCCAATTATATCTTCCTCTGCACTCTCAGCTCCTTCCAGAGGAGTGTGTGTGTGGGATATCCTGCCCCTAGTTCTACGGAGACCAGAGGAGTATGTGTGCAGGATATCCTGCCCCTAGTCCTACGGAGATCAGAGGAGTGTGCGTGCAGGATATCCTGCCCCTAGTCCTACTGAGACCAGAGGAGTGCGTGTGCAGGATATCCTGCCCCTAGTCCTACTGAGACCAGAGGAGTGTGTGTGCGGGATATACTGCCCCTAGTCCTACTGAGACCAGAGGAGTGTGTGTGCGGGATATCCTGCCCCTAGTCCTACTGAGACCAGAGGAGTGTGTGTGCGGGATATCCTGCCCCTAGTCCTACTGAGACCAGAGGAGTGCGTGCTGGATGCCATCCTCCAGTCCCACTGAGGCTGAAGTATGTGTGCAGAATGGCCCTCCCTCAGTCCAACTGAGGCTTCAGGAGAGTAAGCTAGACATTTTTATACTCATCCATTTTCTATCTATTCCTATTTAGAGAAAAGTGTGGGTGCCTGGTTGGGATTTGGCCTACAGGAGAACTCCTCCCACAAGTGCTATCCCATGTCACAGAGCCAGTGGTGATAACTGGGCAGACACCGTACCGTACCGTACCGACCGGGCTCCCCCAGCATTGCTTTTTCAGACAAGGACTGAATAGGTTTGTATTTAGGCTAGAAATGTCCGCTAATATATCAATTGGCAAGAAACTGTGTCTAGTCAATGATGCACACACCTAGCTCCGTGGTCAATTGTCAATAGATGATTTAAAATGTCAGCCTTGTTCTGCTCATCAAAGCCTCGGTTTCTAGAGAAAGGATCCCAAGTCTGTACAGTCAGATTCCTTTGACTCTACTCTTGATGTGTGTTTGGCCTGTACCCTCCCCCCTTAATAGAACCCTTGCTTCTATTAAGCCATGTGTGGCCCAACATGAAATTATAAATTGTGTGTTTGTGTGTGTGTGTGTGTGTATGTGTGTATGTGTGTGTGTGTCTGTGTCTGTGTGTAAACTCATCTTTCAGTTCTGAAGAGTGACATCTGTAGATGACAACAAAGGTCCCAACATCAGCCCAGTTATAAGAGATCAACCGAACCGACCAGGCCACAAACGCGGGGTAGCAGAGCTCTGTTTTGCCCACTTTCACTGTACATTTTTCTAATTTTGTTTTCCATATTGGGTCAGATAAGGTTAACTGACCTGGGTGTGGTGGCCAGACTGCTTCCTTCCCTGAGTATGTATCAGTTGTCAAAGCCGACCTTCAACGTCAGCCTATTGCTGACCTGAGATCCCTCTTGCTCACTGCCTACCACTGACCCCAACTGAATCACTTCACTAAAAGGTCTTACCATTCACCTAGAGCCTACCAATCACCGTCCAGCCGGTCTAGCTTCCTTGGGGTTGTTGTTTTGGTTTTTTGGTTTGTTTTGGTTTGGTTTTTGGTTGTTGTTGTTGTTGCTGCTGCTGCTGCTGCTGCTGCTGCTGCTGCTGCTGCTGCTGCTGCTGCTGCTGCTGTTTTAAATGATGGATAACCCCAGGTTCCTGCTGCAGAAAGTCCGCTCTCTGGAGTCAGGTACTGGAAGAGTGCCCAAGAGGAAACAAAGTGTCCTGGATCTGTTTGTGCTGGTTCGTTTAGCTTCCATGCACACCCCACTTCCTTCGGAGCCTGATGCTGAGTCACTGTGAGCCCTGCTCTCCCAGCTGCGGCTTTTCAGCGCACATCCCGAAACCCTCACCTCCCACCAGGCAGGATGTATAAACAGGGATCTATAGAAACGAAACTCAGCAATTCCGAACAGTTCCTCCATCTGGCCCCAAACAGCAAGTCTATCCCATAAAAATCTGAAGCAAAGAAGAGGAGGCACAATCGTCATCAGTCACCAGCATTTATTGAGACGGCTGATATTTTTAGATCATTCTGTAGGGGAGGGCGCTGAGATGCCACTGTACTTAGGTCCCGAGCCAGCCAGAGATGTGCACATACAGACCACATGTGCCTGTGCGAACTCACATGAGCCCTCTACTCTACCATAGCCTAATTCACTCAAGGACACTCTCCGGTCCAGCATCTTTGTGGTTCAGTGCTTACAGGTGCATGCACATAGGCTTGGCGGCCAAGATCTCATGCATGCTTGCCTGCATGTTCCCCTGCAGTTCCCCTGCATGTTCCCCTGCATGTTCCCCTGCACGTTCGCCTGCACGTTTGCCTGCATGTTCGCCTGCATGTTCACCTGCATGTTTGCCTGCATGTTCACCTGCATGTTCGCCTGCATGCTCGCCTGCATGCTCGCACACATCAATTAATTGAAATTGTACTTGGGGTCCTGAGAGATGAGCAACAAGTAACAAGCCAGCTCTTCCACATTCTAAAATGGGAACCTCCCAAACGAGGTAATAGTGCTGGGAGCTCCTTCCGAAGGCAATGCCCACTCCTGGACCACACTGAGGAGGTCATTTCTACAGCTCCAACCCCCACACACATACACCTAGGACATATACTTAGGACATACATTTAGGACAACTGCACCCTGTTTTCTGTACCAACTTTTAGCACACTTGGGCTGTAACTGCAGGACACCTCAGTATTTCAGCAGTACTGTCTTGTAGTAGAGTTAAGATTGTCTCCTCCCTATTGAACTGGGGCAATACGGTGTCTTACTTCTCAGCCCTCGTGCTGAGAATGTTGCATGATCTCCACCCACCAGACTCCAGGAGAATAAAAAAGCATCTCCTACAGGAGGACCTAATTGGGGACAGCCTGAGAAACCAAGGATTGCTAGTGTAAATAATGCCAGCCAATCAGGAACTGCTGTTTAGAATTGATACTTTCTTGGGACCAATGGAGGCATGAGTGGACAGTATTGAAGGGGCTTGCAGCAGTGCCCAGATGAGCTTGCTCCCAGAGTCTGTGTCCTTGACTCTGGGTCAACTCACCCCTAACCCCCAAGGGCAGGTAGGGTCAGGTAGAGAGCTGTCCAGTGCACAGGCAACAATGGGGGAGTTTCCCATCTCTGAGGAAAAGAAGTGAGAGTAATGGGAGAAAGTGTTTGTGAGGGTGCAACTAGGAGGAGAGAAGATTGTAATCAAGATGTAAAGAGAGTGAATAGGTAAATAAATTCATGAAAAAAGAAACCACTGCAGAATGTCTACTGAAAGAACACAAACATGTTTTAAAATTCCAATCATCACCCTGATCCCAGAAGCACAGACTTCTTCAAAACTTACCAATTCACAAATATAGACTCCAACAAGAAACCAGCATGGGGAATACTCAAAAGACTGCAGTTAGGGCCTCCACATAACCAAGCTGGTACCACAGGTAGGTGCATCCCCACACCATGCAGGTATCAGCACCACCTTTTTATCAAAACTCTCTTTACAGTTGGATAGAATCAGCCTAAGTGCCCATCAAAGGCAAATGTAAAGAAAAATGCATTTCTATCATTTTCTGGAAAACGGTTGTAACTGGAGAGCATCGTGTAATGATTTACATAGAACAGTTATTGACAACCATGATGACTAACCCAATTAAAAGTTTGGAGGGGTGTTGTTTGTTTGTTTTTGTTTGGTCTTTTGGTTTTCTTTTTTTTGTTTTGTTTTTGTTTGTTTGTTTGTTTGTTTTGTTTTGTTTTAACTGATGGTCAGACCAAGATGAAGCTTATGCCTCTGAAAAGTTTCTTGGTGCCCAAGCTCAGGGGTGCAGTGTTTTTAAAAGCCAAACCCACAAAAATGCATCACAGGTAGATGAGGGTCAGAGTAACCCTGAAACGGTTATTCCTGGCAGCACATGGTAGATACTTTAGACAGATCTTCAATTATTTTGGTTAGTACTCTGGGCTATAATCCATGCTATGGAAGTCTCAAATTCGTTGCCAAGGCAGACTGGGCTGAGAACTGTCCAAGCAAATGCAAGATGGAATCAGAACAGGATGGTGCTACATTAGACATTTTGTTCCCCCCATTTTTTAGTGCTTTTATATCTTTGAGTTTGGTTGAGGGGTAAATACTAAGTCCCGAGAATCATTAGCTTACCAAAGGCAAATTTTGTTTGACGAGCTCTAAAAAGGAGATTTATTCATAAAATAATTATAAAACATAAAAAGTTATACTTTAAAAACTGCTAACATCATTTTCCTGGAGTGTGCTCTTGCCCAATGACCCAGGAAATTTGTGTTAAATTTTCCTGAGAAATTGTCAAGATATTGGTGGCCTGAAGTTTGGTGGGTATTTTCTACCACAGAGAGTGACAAATACCTCAAGTCAAGGCTCTTTTTAACTTCCTGAAAATCCAGATTGCCAGCCCCTAATGACATACGCAATGGGGACAGACGATAAGACTCAGGACAAGAGCATATGGAATTCTGCCCAACGCTGCCCATGCATTATTTGACCTAAGGGCTCATCTAGCTCTTCACCTATTCCCTACCTCTCATCCAAGAACATAAGACTTATGTCAAGTACAGAATCATTTACAGATGCATTTCCATTAAAAAAAAATATCGTGCAAGGTGTTTTTATATATCACCATAAAAAGAAAGATTTGTCTTGCCTACCAACCTGGGACAATGGTGCATTTTATGCTGAGCAGAATAGATCCAAGTGAGACTTGTGTGAACAAGCACAGCTTTATCAGTAAAGAGGCAAGGTCTGGTTGAAAGGTGCTTTGTGTTTCAGATGACACTAGATCTGCAATGTAGAGCTTGATGCTCAAAGGATCTGTGACAAACATCTGCTGCCTACCCCGGCTTCCAAGTCAGGCCAGTGCAAGGCACTTGTGCGTCAAGTGCTTGTGACCAGAAGGCTTGTTGAGCAAAGCTCAGACTGCACTGGTTTGTCTGCCCGTGCATCACCTTGCTGTGACCAGCAGAAAGGCTCTGTTCCCTGACTCAAATGCTTCTCCCTTTGTCTATTTGGAATTCTAGCTCCCTGTGAATGAACTTCTCGAGTTTTTCTCAGTCAACCCAATCTAAGGTTTGAATCTCATCAAGATTCCTAGTGGAGAAGTAAATGTATCCAAGTTGAAATATCATCTCCACACTGAAGAGTCGAGAGTGGTGTCAGTAAGCAGTTCCTCCGCTCCCTACAACTTGGTCTCCTGTTACTGAAACCATCATGACTTTTATGTAAATGTCAGAAAATTTAGTAAATAGGAGGCCAGACAGCACCTCTAAAGATGTACAATAACCCTCTGCCATTATTTACAGCAGGAAAATCCACATCGCTTCCTACTTAATGCAAGATTTGGTGAAATAAATACAGGCTAAGAAACAGAAACCCAAAGGTCAGACTTAGTCCTACCTTCACGCCCACACCCATGACCCCTGGGGAAACCCCGGACATCTTCCCCCGATACTCATCAGCGCCTGCTTCCTGCCATGGAAGACTTGCTTTCAGATCTGAACATATATTTACTTTGAGGTATTGTGAGATCATTTGCATATAAAATTTGCATATATAAATGGCCGCCTAGGATCTGGGTAACCTAATCATTTTATGTTTAGAGAATATCAATTTCTAGAAGAGAACGTGTTCCATTGATAAACACAAATCAAAGATGTAAAGCAAGCCGGACCGTCCCAGGAGTGGCTATATATTGTTGACTTACTATGGGAGTAAGGGTCACATATATTAATGCTCAGTGGCTCTGGATTTCTATAGACTCCTTCCTATAGCCCTTCCTATGTGGAGCCTGGCCCCAGTCAGTAAATGAGTAGATCAGTTAATGGCAACAAAAGGCGTCTGATCCTTGGGTGCATACTCATATCATTTATAGAAGACACAAGTGAAGGTCAGAGCCTTCTTTTTGTCATTGCAGAGCAGTAATTGACAGGCTCGTGGCAGGAGGAAAATGTCTGCTGTCTTCTTGCCTATCCTCTGGCTTTATTAGCGAGCAGAATGCTCCAGTGGTCATCACATCCACAGTGTTGGGGAAGCATCTTTGCAAAGCATACACAACCACTTTGGAAAACAAAGTTCTTCGATGGTGGGGGTGAAGTACATCCTTCTAAGGAAAGTTGGAGAAAAACCAATGCAGAACAATGAACGTGAAGGTCAATTAGTTTCCAGTCTTTTATAAGAAAATTCTTGCCAACTGGAATTATTGCGGGACTCTGAAGCCCCGCTCATTTGTAGGGGTGACAGAGCCGATAGCATTCCGGTGTTCCTCTATTACACCACACAGTACTTTTTTATTTGTATCTGGACCTGCCAGGTCTCAGCAATTATGCTAAATATTGATTTACAATTTCTCCCAGCACACTCTAACAATGCATCCAGAGAGGAGCCATAATATTATTCTATTTATAGCCTTAATACAGTGCTTTGAAATGACTAGTTAAAAACTAGGTCTCCCACTGTGCCAGCATCTAGCAAGGCAGCTTGACAGTACTCGAAGATCAACCAATAGGAAGCCTGTGTGCCAATGGGCCTGGGACACACCAGCTCTAAGTGAGATATGCTGTAGGGCTCTGAGATCTTTTCCTTTAAACCTTCTATGTCTTTCCACAGAAAAGGAAATGCAACCACTTAAAAATATGCATTAATTTAAAAAAAAAAAAAGAACTCAAAGTAAGAGAAGATAATGAAGCAGTTAATGGAAAGAGAGAGATTGGAAAGTTCTAGAAAGAAGCCACTCTCATCAGTAGCATTTGAACACTTACTTAAAATTTTGTAGTACACTCAGAAAACATACAAAACAGCAGGCATCCCATGATGTAATTCCCATAGCTAACCGCAAAACGCTATCGTCGTTTTCTTCAAAGAGGATGTGTCTGGCGTGTGCTTGGTTCACACATGCTCACATGACCAGCCCATGAGGGAGGACCCTTCTGCTTTTACCACTGAACTGACGTGGGTTTGTGATGATGGCCTGCAGGAGGGACCCTGAGGAGTCTGTGCTGTGAGTGACTAACCTGCACGGAGGCTGCAAAGGGATAATTACAAAAGGCAGTGGAAGCCCATGAGTGGTACATTGACTTAACAAAGCATAAGTACTTAAACTCTGACAGAAGGGGCTGGAGAGATGGCTCAGTGGTTAAGAACACTGGCTGCTCTCAAGGAGGATGAGGGGTCAGTTCTCAGCATCCACATGGTGGCTCACATGCATATCCTCCAGTTCCAGGATATCTGATAGCCTTGACCAGCCTCTGAGGGCACTGCATGCATGGTGAACATACATATATACATGCAAAATAAATCTCAAGAAAGAGAAAGGTTCTCCCAAAGAAAAAAAATAATAAAAATAGGCCCCATAAGATAGTGAGCTCTGCTTTCTTAGGATCAGAGATTTCTACGATGGCCACACAGAGTTTCTAAAGAGGGAATATATGGCCAGGTTATCATGATTTTGCAATCAACATCCCCCTGCTCATATCTTAGAAGCAGAGCATGTTTACCCTAGCTATCTAGTTAATTAGTAGGTTGCTGGCCAAACACAAGCTTCTCCCCACGCCCCATACTCTCCACTGAAAAGGACCATAATAATTGTGCTTCCTTGGAGGGTCCGGGCTTCAAATGGGTGGCCATGGATGCAGAAGCCAGAAAGAACCCAGAGGCTTCCGCAGAAGGAGACTGCTCAGCGGCAGTTAGAAGAGCACACTGCACACATCCCTTCACTCTCTACTGAGAAGCTATCTAGGGACAATTAACCTCCATGCAGGTGAGGCTGTTCTGACACAGTAATTCCTCCCGAGGATCCCAACCCAGTTCCCACACACAAATTAGCAGGAAAATCTTCCCTGGAAGGAGCTACACCTAAAATCCTGTTTCTTCCTATTTCTCTCTCACAGAGGCACCCCTGGGGTGCGGTGCAGCCACCTTGCTCTTAGGGAGCCAAGTACCCTGTCATGTTTTCTGTAGACCTCCTAGAGAACGCTGACTTGGTCTTCTTCATGGCCTTGTGTTCCAGGGGCAGAAGCAAATGCCCAACTCTTTGCAACTAGACTGTTCTCTTCATATGACCTCATATTATCTCTAGTTGTCAGCATCTTTCTGAGAGAGCAGAGTGGAAGACTGCTCTCTTCCAAAAGGAATCTGGAAAATCTCTACATTATCCTGTTTGCGTATTCTGATGTCCAGACTGGGGTAGGCAAAGCTTGTCTTGCTTGGACCCTTTCTTATGTCCTTTCTCCCACTGAAATACCAATCCTCATGACCATTTAGCATGCCGGGTTCTTCCTCTTCTGCAATGCTGCTTACTGTTTCTCTTCTATTTTTTTAATCTATTCTCAAGAAAGATATTCTCAGAGTTGTGCAGCATTCATACTGAAATGCATCTTGGGATACAAGATGTCTCCTAGGTATCCATGGAAGAAGCAAAAGGACAGAAGCAGAATGAGCAGTGAGAGATCACGCTGCATACAGACCAAGCTGCACACAGACCAAGCTGCACAAAGACCAAGCCAGCCAACTCTTCACAAGTGTTGTTCCTCAGAGCCGCCCTTCTGGGTGAAATGACCAGGTTCTGCTCATATCCACACTCAGTTCCAGTGCGGTTTGCTCAGGACAAGACCTTGGACTGGGTGATATGCTTTAGTCTAGGTAGACCCTGCAGATACTGACAGCTAGAGGGGGCCACAAATGGTCAACGAGTGTTTTCTTTCAAGGAGGCTTGGATGGCATCTGTGTCAGGGATGGCCATGTGTTCCCACTTGTAGGGAGGGGTCTTTACACTTAAATACAACCAAGATCTGCAGTCTGGAGGGTATCCTCCAATAATGAAATGCTAGTTAGTAATCAGGATGCCAAGTCAGAAAGGATACTTTCAGAAATCCAATATGTCATTGGCCACATCTCACAAAGATCCCAATTACTTCCATATTATCTGATCATTCTAAGCTGAGGTGGCAGAAATCACTGAGTAGCACGACGGATGTCACAGCTGGTTATGATACTTTTTCCTTTTCCTTCCCTTCTTTTTTATAATACAACTTGAATTTTTCCTTTGGTAACTCTCAGTTTGCTTCTAAACAAAGTATGGACTCAATAAGACAAGTTTGAACTTTGATTTTTATATGCTTCTGCAGAGCTGCCATTCTTCAGGTCAGTTCCTAGTCAATATTGAGCCCTCCTCCTGACCTCAGGCAAATCTAAGTATAGCACATAGCTCTCAACCTCCTAGCCTATCAGGAGCAACTACTAAACGTGGAGTAGATGACCCTACCAGCTACTGAGCATTCAGCAAACACCATGCTGTGTTTGGTTGTGTTTCTAAACATATTGTGAAGCACAGTATAGGAGAGAAATGAAGATTGTCCTTAAAGTGTCTAACACCTGTTATTTTTGTTTGCAACGAAGTTTACATTCCTTTCCCAAGATCCAGTTCCTGTCTGTTTGCCTGTCTTTCTGAGACAGCATCCCTCTACATAGTCTTGTTATTCTGGAATTATGTAAACCACGCTGTCCTAGAACTCAGAGATCTGCCTGCTGCTGCCTCCCAAGTGCTAGGAAATGCTGAGATGGAAGGAGTGTACCACCATAGCTCACTTAAGATATAGTTCTTTTAAAGTCAGGTTCTTCTAATGTGTATTATTCAGATTTCCCACTCCTTGGAAACAGAAAGTTCTAGTTTAAGTGTTCCATTTCCATCTCTACTCTTTGGAATTTGAAAAGTTGTTTTATTGCTATTAATCTCAGTTTCATCATCTGAAGGGAGAATAATTTTGTCTCATGGACCCGGAGCTTCTAGTGAGAACTAAATATGACATCATAAGCAAATGGCCAGTTTAGCCAGAGGCATGGATGTTGCAGTAGTGACATTATTATGAGCCAGCTAAGTGCCTGCCTGTGCTCTCAGAGGAGTATGTACAGCGCAGTTAGAATCATCCAGAAGGTAGGTACAGCAAGAACGACTAGAAGAAGGGCATGGCTTAAACCCAGGAATTAAACAAGACTAGAGCTAGGAGAAGGAAACTGGGCAAGTGCCAGGCCACAGGAAGGAGCGACGGGGGCAAGTCAGGCTTGTCTTAAGGAGGAGAGTGGTCATCTAAATGCAAGGAGAGAGCACAGTGGAGTCTCCTTTCTCTACTATCTAGCCAGAACCTCTTCTGACACAACCCTCTCCCCCTTGACTTGCCTGCTCTACACCACTACACCATTCCAGAACCCCCATGGAATCACAGAGGAAACCACTGTGCCACAATAGTGTCTGAAGGACCAGTGGGTGGCCAGTCAGCCAGCCTGGCATGGAGAAGTCTGACACAATAAACCCAGCCGGTTGTGGAGTGCCTGGCCATGCGCTTTCCTGAGGTCACACATCTGTGTAAGTACAGCACCTGCCCTTCAGAGAACATAGCCCAGCCAAGGAAATGGTGCTGGCTGTTGGGGGTTGGTCTGGATCTGCTATGTATTCAAATGCTAAACACTGGCCCTTAAGATCTGGTGCAGTCCAGAGGAGAGCACATTATCATGTACACCAAATGGTGTGTAAACTTTGCTTGCCTATTTTCTCTGGTTGGATCAATAAAAGTGACTGACAGCCAATTACTGGTGAGAATAGAAGTAGGGAGGTCTTCGGTTCATGGGCTGGAGGTCACAGAGAACCAGGAAATGGCCTGATAGAATGAATCTAGCACAGACAGGACAACCACTGGCAAATAACTCGAGGAGCGTGGCTAGCTAGTCTAGTACAGAAAAATAGTCTAGGGGCAATCACCCAGTAATTGTGCTAAAAATGATTAAATAAATCAGTAGGACTCTGTCTCAATTATTGGGGAGCTGGCTGGGTCATTATAAGAACTAATAGAGTTATTACAAATCCAATAACTGCTGACGTGATTAGATAAACTATACTCAAAGCAGCTGGGGCTAATTGTCTCTGTGTCTCCTGGAATCTTCAAAAGACCCTATGTGTTTGGTTGGAATCCCAGAGCCTCCAGGAAGTGGCCACCTGACAGGCCAAGTGAAATATGACAGGATTCCCACGTTGAGGGAATAAGCAGGATTTGGCTAACAGATGACAGGCATAGAGGGACACACACTCTAGGAGGAGCATAACACTCTAGACAAAGACCATGAGTTATCAGCAGCAGACAGTTAGTGTAATAAAAGCAGACGGACTCTGAAGTACTAGTGTATGTCGACCAAGGCCGTTAAAACTTTAGGTCACATATTCCCTTCCTGTGCTCACGGCTTAGAAATCTGAACATTCTTTATCTGTGATTGATGTCAGAAAGGAGCTTATTTTGGAAATGCATGGCCTACTTTGACTTCTTTAATGGTCAAGAAACCCAGATGCAGGCCTGGAACGATGGCTCAGCAGTTAAGAACATTGGTTGCTCTACCAGAGGACCTGAGTTCGACTCCAAGCACCCCACATGGTGGCTCACAACCATCTGTCACTCTAGTCCTAGGAAATCCAACACCTCTGGTGTCTGTGAGCTTCTCGCACATGGTGCACAGACATATATGCAGGCAAAGCATCCATACACACAAAATAAAAACAAATTTAAAAAGCAGCCTAGATGGTCGAGTGTACATGTGCATGCACACACTCCATATACATGCACAAACATGCCATATAATCACACACACACACACCACACACACACACCATACACACACACACACACACACACACACACACACACACACAATGAAAAAAAAATAGTTCAATTGATGAAGAAGACAATTCATGGACAGTGAACTCCTTCCCAACCCTCTTTCTCTGTCACCTGAGATGCATCCCTCCTCTTGTTTTGAGCAGTATATGTAATTTATTTTTGGTTGACATACTTTAAGAATTGAAGACTAAAAACTGAGGCAAATACTTTCTACAAAGACCAAAAGGAGTACAGTGCCTGCCATTTATCAAATCCCTATGATGTGCCAATATGTCTTCAGGAGAGGAATTTATCAGCCTCATGGCTGGAAACAATAAATGGGGTACAGAAAAAATTAACTTTCCCAAGTTCACAAAAGGCATAACTGGAAAAATTCTAATTCTACAAAATATTTCTCTCTCTGCTGTCTCTGTCTCTGTCTCTTTGTCTCTGTCCCTCGCTCTGTCGCTCTGTCTCTGTCTCTCTCTTGCTCTCGTGTGTGTGTGTGTGTGTGTGTGTGTGTGTGTGTGTGTGTGTGCAGGTATATAGTGGTTGTTCATGTTTTAGTGTCAGCTTGACTGAATTATGAAACATCTATGAAATTAGTAAACTCTACTTCTGGATAGTGGCATTTCCAGACAAGCAGATCCCAAGAGCTCTGAGCAAGTGGACTCATCAGTTCCTTGATTGGTTCATGCCCTGATGGAATGGAAGGATGTAGAGGAAGGGAGAGGTTAGGAGGTGGGACTACTTGGAGGCAGAGGGCAGTGAAGTGGATGTGTCCTTTGGAGCTGTCTCTTGTCCTAGCTTCCCTCTATATACCCACTACACACACATACACACACACACACACACACAGACACTACACACAACACACACAAACACAGACACACACACACAGACACACACAGATACCACACACATGCATGCACACAGACACACACAGATACTATACACACACACACACACACACTACACACAACACACACAAACACAGACAAACACACAGACACAGACACACACGGATACCACACACATGCATGCACACAGACACACACACACATGCACATACACATACAAACATACACAGCATGTACATACACACACAGACACAGACACACACGGATACACAAAAACACACACAGAGACACACAGACACACACAAACACACACACACACACATACAGACAGACACACACAGATACCACACACATGCACACACAGACACACACACATACACACACACACACACACACACACACACTACACACAACACACACAAACACAGACACACACACAGACACAGACACACACAGATACCACACACATGCATGCACACAGACACACACACACATGCACATACACATACACATATACACAGCATGTACATACACACACAGACACAGACACACACGGATACCACACACATGCATGCACACAGACACACACAGATACCATACACACACACACACAGACACACACACCACACACACACAGACACATACACAACACACACACAGAATGGAACACAAATGGAAAAGGCAAGTTTCAGAAGGTTGGAAGCCTTATCCTGCCTCCCAGAGAGGACCTGACCTTTCCAAGCTTCAAACCCATTCCTGAGTCTCTTGAGGGCTCTGTCACTACAACCTGCCTGAGCCTTCCTGCTTCCCTTCATGGGGCTCTGGAATCGGGCTGCTGCTTCATGCTCTCACACTAAGTCCAGAAACCTCAGACCTTTGATTTACCTTTCTGCCCCAAACTTGAACTTGCAGTGTCCTTCTTCTTATATGGAATGCTGGCATCAGCGTCACCCTCTCCCTGTGCCTTGTTCTAGAAGATTCCAGCCCCAGACAAGGACCCCAGATTGACTGACAGGAACACAGAATTTGTAGAGATGAATGTTACAAAGACGACATCTCCTGCATAGTATATACTCACTGAAAAGTGGATGTTAGCCAAAAGGATACAACCCACAGACCCTAAGAAGTGTAACAAGCAGAAAGGCCCAAGACAGGATACTTCAATCCCACTTAGAAGGAGAAGGAAATAATCACAGGAGGCAGAGGGAGGGATCTGGGTAGTAGAGGGGAAGAGGAAGGAAAAGGGGGAACAGGATCAGGTATGGAGGGGTAACAGGAGAGAAGCCCAAAGGGCCAGGAGAATGAATGGAAATATGTAGTCTCAGGAGTGGGAGGTGGTGGGGACCCTCTAAAATGAACCAGAGACCTGGGAGGTAGAAGACTCTGAGGACTCAATGGGGGTGAACTTAACCAAATTGCCCAACACTGGGGAGAGGGAACTCGAAGAGTCCACCTCCGGGCCTCAAGTGAGGGATGGGGTTATTAACCCACAGTCAAAATTCCTGACCCAGAGTTCTTCCTGTCTAGAAGAACTGCAGGGACAGAACTGGAGAAGAGACTGAAGGAAAGGAAGTCCAATGACAGCCCAACTTGGGATCCATCTCATGGGGTGTGGGAGGACACCAAGGCTTGACACTATTACTGATGTCATGTTGTGCTGGCAGACAGGAGCCTGGCATGGCTGTCCTCTGAGAGGCCCTACCAGCAGCTGATTGAGACAGAGGCACTTACACCCAACCATTGGACTAAAGTCAGGGACCCCTGTGGTTGGATTAGGGGAAAGACTGAAGGGGAGGGCAACCCCATAGGAAGACCAGCAATGTCACCTGAGCCACCCACCAGGCAGCATACATGGGCTGGTCAGAGGCCCCAGCACATATGTAGCAGAGAACTGCCTGGTCTGGTCCCTGTGGGAGAAAATGCATCTAATCCTCTGTTCCCAGGAGAGACTTGAGGCCCCAGGGAAGGGGAGCCCTAGGGAGAGCACCCTCTTGGAGAACAGAGGAGAAATAGGATGAGGAACTGTGGAAGGGGGGAATCAGGAAGGGGGCAAGGGCTGGATATATATATATATGATATATATATATATATCATAAACGTTAAAAAAAGGACATCTCAATTTTGGTGAGGTGGACATTTAACAGAAATTCCAAACCATTCATTTCAAGAGAATGAAATGACCAACGTTTACACTTACAACTTCATCAGGAATAATAATTTAATTTCTGAATTAGATATCTTAAATATTGATTAGGAAAGAAAAGCCCTAATGTACACTTTCCCACTTAAGGTGTCAAAGAGGAGCAAGAAACCATGGGCACGTGTTTAAAACGGCCTGGAAACGGAAGCTTTAGCTTCGGACAGGTCAGTGGTGTGTGATGTGGGCTTTCAGCATGCTGTAACACGTCACCTAAATCAGTAAACAATGCCGCCATTCTACGTCCCTGCCTCCCGCTATGCGGATAGCTACGATTGGAGACAGCTTCCTCAGATGTCTTCCTTATGTCTCAGCCACACTTCAAACTCTTCTCGGCTTCTTCAATTATCTTAATGCTACTTCCAGCTCAGGAAATAAGTCTAGACGTTCTGTAGAAACCTGTGTCTACTCATGCACTGCAGTTATATGGAGAACCAAGCGCCGAGTTTTACCATTTCACATGAGCCAGGCTCTGTGCTAAATGTACTGTCATTTCAACTGGTGCCAACAACAACTCGTAAGAAACATGCGCCTCCCACAGTCAGGAGTCAGAGCAATCACAAAACCTGCTTAGGGTCACGTGACTCCTTTGCAGCATGATTGACAGTTCAGAATTCAGACCATCCAAGCCCAATCTTAGGCAGCCAGTATTAATAGCTCTGTAGTAGACACTGAGCTGTCCAGGAAAGACCATTCCCAGTCCTTTCTCCTGTGTCTACCTCCCCCAGTAGAGTCAGAACACCACACCTTTGCTCTTCCTTACTCTCACCTGGTATATCCACGGATGCAGTTATGGTCGATGAGACGCACCACAAAGAATGCTAAAAGTATCCTGTGAATGTTTTCCTGGCCCATCACTTCCCTTCCTACTTGTGGTGGTTTTACAAAAATAATAATAATGATAATACAATGACTGAATTTAATTTTTTATCTTGCTGTCGTAGATAAATAATAAGAAATTTGCAGGGATAACGACTTACATAACCAATCCAAGTCTTGATACTAATAAGACTCTTAATCACCTGAATGTTTACTGCAGATACAACAAGTCATAGCTTTTGTCAGGGCCTGAGCCTCTGTTTAATTTCCTTTCTCCCGGTTGCAGCCAAAGATATTCCTAACATGGGATCACTGGGTTCCCTGAGGACGGCAAGGTACGGCAAGGATCAGTGGCTTTAAATCATGCCCCAAACTTATTATTTGGGCCTTTTTACGATCTCAGGATCTCAGATGAATTCCTGAAGACTGAGTTTCCAGACCATAGCAATTCCTGAGTGTGGCATTACCACACGACAGACACTCCAGGAACTGTACTTGAGGGAGTGACTCTACTCTTGGAACCTAATAAATGCTTGTTTGTGTGATGGTCGGTCTTGAGTGCTAGCTTTACAGGATTTAGAGTCACTATGGAAACAAAGCCCTGTGAGGGTTTGGAAATTCTGCTAATTAAGGATGGGAAGCCCCGCCTTCAACATAGGCAGCATCGTGGACTGAGGTGCTGGACTGCATAAAAGGGGGAAAGTGAACCTAGCCAAGCCCCAACACTCACAGCTCTCTGCTTCCTGGCCACAGATGTCCTATGACCAAATGCCTCGTGCTCCAGCCTCCGTGATGTCTCTCTCATGATGGCCTATAGCATTAAACTGTGACCCAAAATAAGTCCCCCCCCACCCCATTACATTCTAGTCCCAGTCCAGCAAGTAACTATCACACCAGCTTCCAGCAACCATTGAGCTAATTTTAAACCACAGTGACAGCGATATTGCAAACCCCAGAGACAAGGAGAGATGTGGCCTCTTACCACAAGGGCTTGCAGTTTACGTGGGAGACAGAAAGACTCCTCCGATGCTGTGTTGGCGTAATTTTAAATCAGTTGAGAAACAGATTTTCAAAGAGTCTAGTTTTGTCAAAACAGGGGTAAGCGGTAGGGACATGGAGTGGAAATAATATAACAAAATGCTCGCCGTAATCACCGACGGGGGGAGGGCTTCAAAGGCGCGTTGATTTTTCTCCCTTGTTCTTGTCATCTCCAAGTGTGAAATTTTCAAACTACAGATAAGTGGAGGAAGGAAAATTAAAAACCACTTGTGTCCCGTGCACCCAGCAATTTGAAGTTCCTTCTAATTCTGTTCTTCTAATTTGCCGCAGATTATTTTTATTGGATCCTAAACAATAGAGATGATATTACTGTAAATATCTCAAAGCAAGCGGTGTAGAGGAGGAACGGCTCAATACAAAAGGCACATAATAGCCACAGATATGAAATGCTATATAACCCGTCTCACAGAGAGAACGGCCAATTAACGGCAACTATCAAACGTGATCCGACTCCATTTGAAACCCACACAGTTTGTAGTGCTGTTTCCTAAGTGCTTTGTACAATTCATTTCGCCTGTTTAGTTCCCCGCTGTGCCTTCTTTCGCTTCAGCATTTTGCCCCTCAGTATCTTCGTTAATTTATAAATGTTTATAACTGTGGCAGGAAAATAATAACCGTCACAGAGGAATGGATCACCAGTTTGAAGTGATCGGTTTTATATACCAGTCAGTACCAGGCACCGAGGGATAGGGGGTCTTGAAGTTAGGCCCTGGTTCATGCTCCCAGTCCCGTGCTCCCAGAAATAAGACTCAGATGCAAAATATATTTACAATTGCCTAGCCATATGGCTAGGCTCTACTCTGACTAGATCTTAACTAAAAGAACCCAATTATTTTAACCTACATTCTGCCACATGGCTGTTACCTGTGCTCAGGTGCCTCTAGCTCCTCACCTTGTCCCAAGATGGCTCTCCAGCCTCTGGCTCTATCCCAGAGTTCTTTCTCCTCCCAGATGTCCCACCTCTACTTTCTGCCTAAGCCATAGGCCATAGGCTTTTTAATTGACAGGTGATGTATCCATACAGTACACAAGACATTCTCCCTATAGGGAGGGACTTGACTACCGAGGTGGCATAATGTGCAGCAGAGCTCACTGGCCCGTTAGCCTCATTAGCTCACCTCAGTGGGGTTTTCCTCAAAGTTGGGCTGGGTTTGGATCTTATCTCTCCCTTTTGAGCTTTTGGCTTCAAACATCAGTGTGTTAAGTAATGGACTACATGGGCTTAACATGTACGCTCAAATTTATGAGTTGAAATCCTAACTTCCAATGTGACAATATCAGAAAATGGGGACATTGGGGAGAGTTCAGCCTTCTCACAAATGAGATTAGAACCATAGAAAAAGAGGAAAGGGGTGGGGGTAGCCATAAGGGGCCTGATATGCAGGCAGTGTGGGGACAGAGACAGAACGAGGCCACCTGTGAGTGAAGAAGCCGACCTCTACAGATGTCACCTACCACCCTGAACTACCTACCCTCTAGAACTGTGTGAAGTAAATTTGGGTTGTTTTTAAGGCACTGGATCTACAGGATTTAGATACACTAAGACATTCATTGCCACCACTCTGCCGATAATCAATCAATCATTTGTTTTCTGTGACTCTGCGTTTCTTATAAAGACTTACTTCAGCTTTTAGGACCAGGCAATAAAAGCTTTCAGCTATTATAAACAAGTGTATTAACTCAGTAAGACTGTCATAAAATCATATCGCAGAAGAGGCAGGTGTCCTACACAACATGCATTTATCTTCTTATGCTTCCAGAAGCTAAAGACACTATAACTTTGGGCCAATGTCTACAGAGTTGATTGCTCCTGAGGGCCACTTTGGAAAGATCAATGCTAGCTTCCCACATCGGTTCATGAAGGACCACTGTATCTGTAATGTTCCCAGCCTCTTTCTATGTGTGCACTTCTGTGTCTTAATGTCTATCTATTATGAGGACACGCGTCAGCTTGGTTTGGGGCCCTTTGATATCACTTACCCTATTACTTATTTAAAGCTTTATCTCTAAGTACAGTCACATTCTGAGATGTGCGGGACTGAGCCTACCACAGAATAACAAGAACAGTGACCTGTTTCTGTAGGCAATGTCCACGTAAGGCATAGAAATTAAGAATGTCTTTCTTGAGCACCTAGATATCTTGATTCTAGAGTCTCTATGCTCTCAAACAGAATGTAACCATTAACAGCAGATCAGAAATGGCACAGGAACCCTGTACTGGCTGGTTTTGTGTGTCAACTTGACACGAGCTGGAGTTATCACAGAGATAAGGAGCCTCAGTTGAAGAAATGACTCCATGAGATGCAGCTGTGAGGCATTTTCTCAATTAGTGATCAAGGCGGGAGGGGCCAGCCCATTGTAGGTGGTGCGATTCCTGGGCTGGTGGTCCTGGTTTCTATAAGAAAGCGAGCTGAGCAAGCCAGGGGAAGCAAGCCAGTAAGACACATCCCTCCATGGCCTCTGCATCAGCTCCTGCTTCCTGACCTGCTTGAGTTCCAGTCCTGACTTCCTTTGGTGATGAACAGCAATGTGAAAGTGTAAGATGAATAAACCCTTTCCTCCCCAACTTGCTTGATTTGTGCAGGAATACAGACCCTGAGTAAGACAAACCCTTGGGACCCTCCCACATCTATGCTGGCAGCTGTGCTAAAAGAGAAAATCATATGGTGTAGACCTGTGTACTGGAGGCCAGGTGCCAGGGTTCAAGGGCACCTCCAATGCTAGTGCTGCCCCACCTCCAACTCTGCTGCTGCCCAGCCTTTTCAGTTGCTCCAAGATGCCAGGAGGACTGAGTCAGAAGAAGGCTGGCTAGCCAGCGAGAAGGGCAGGGGAGCTTCTGGTGGTGATTTCAGGAGAGCGGATCTCTTCCCCAAGGGCAGTGTTACAGCTCTTATGACGGAAGCTCTCAGACAACGGAGTAATTCTTGCACACCTCTTTTCCTTCTGGATAGGATTCTTATATACAGTTTTGGGGTGGGTCAGGGTCTGACAGTAGGTACTTCCTATTGGCTTGGTCTGAGAGCTTGGGGATATCTTATCTACGTATGGGAGGACTTGGGGTGCTGATGGTCACAAACCTCTCTACAGTGGTCTGTAGGGGGTTGTAGCTATGTGACAGGAGCCTGGTTTCTTGGGAGTTTAGGGAAATGCCTACTGTCCCTTAGGGTCACCAGGGTTTCAAACCTTAGCTCAACCAGGAACCAGGACACCATTTGCTGCACAATATGGAAGCCACACAACTTAGAGTAGATGAAGCGCCACACCACAGCAGCCACCCACAGACCAAGAGTCAGCCACAGGAAGGAGACAGGGAGGGGGAGCGAGGATCAGAGAGGACTCACAGGAGAATAAGAAACTATTATAGAATCCAGACCATTGTCTCTCCGTGTTCCAGGGTTGTTCACTGTTAATGTTTATTTCCTGAGGCTCACTATACAAGCAGTGATTTGGTAACAATTTTCCAGAAGCCTAAAATCCTAACACCAGCAGAATCACAGTAAAGCATGACTTTTCAAAGCACTCTGTTCAGCTCGTCACATCCCCTCCTCTTTCTGCAGAATACACTTCACTGCAAAGAGCCAAGCTCCCAGCTGAGTTACTTTGGGCCAAGTAGCAACAATGTTGCCAGTGAAGGATATGTTGTCTCCTTTCTGGATTTGTGGGAGAAAAGAGTAAAAAAAATAGAACAGGTTTTCCGAAGCTGGGATATTCTGCTTGACTGTTTTAGATGAAGGTACAAGTTTCTGAAAATTGCTTAACCTGTAAACCCGGCATGGGATTCTGTGCGTAAGTCACTACTCAGTCGTTTTTCATATGCTTCACTCGGACAATAAAGCAAAACAAGCTAAGGGAAGGGAGAAAACAACTAGGGAAAGTGTGTTGACATACTCAAGTCTGGGGACACTGCACAACCTCATTATCCAAGGCCATTTGGACATCTGGTTGCTTGTGCAAAAAAATAAAGAATAACGATTCAAATATATTTACCTTAAATGATGCGCTTGAATACAAAGTACAAATGTATGTCTGCTCACTATACATCTTTGCTAGTTGAGAGTTTTCCTTGAGTTAGCCAACTGTTCTGCTATTTGTAGTACATTATGCACACAGTCAAACCATTTGGGAATTTACAATCTGAAGAAAAATGACAAAGACACTCCCAGAACAGCGTGGATGCTGTAGTGTGTGCTCTGCTTCTTGGTGCTGATTTTAGTGCCACTTAAATGTGAGAGTTTCCCTTTAAACTTGGTATTTATGAAATCGTCACATACCGTGTAGTAGTCTGTAATCTGTGCAGGGGGGTTAAGTGCTCAAGGAGCCCATGGTTCTCACTCCATACCATATGTCTTGGTCTGTATCGAAATGAGTCGCAGAAGACTGGAAACTAACTACAGCGTTTGGGGTTTTCAAGAGAAATGACTTTCCGGAACCCTAAAATCCTAACACCAACAGAATTATTCACCTAAAGCCAACGATCATTCGAATCACGCTGTTCACTTACAAATTTGAAGGCTTAAAGATATACGCTCCCTCAGGATTAGATTAATTGGGTGCTGTGTTAAGAGTCCTGTCAGAAAGGCTCTACCTTCCCTTTCTGTCCAAATATCCTGAAGAACGCTCAGTCTCTCTGTCCTGTCTTCCCAAGCAAAGGCTCAGAGAACAGAAAGGAGCAGAGTGGCCCTGGTCTCTAAACCAGTTTGCAAACTTGGATTCACACAGTCCCAGGATGCCATAAAAGACTTTCCTGAAGACACTCGAGAAGGCTAGCTTCAACAGATGTCTACTCTACTCCTTAACTTCCTCCTGTGCTTCTTTAAAAGGAAACTTCTATAAAATGCCTTTTCAGTAATACTGATTTACGCCCTCACACCTGCCCCACTATAAATTATAAACACCCTTCTGCGTCCATGAAACGGAGGTGCCCCTCACTCTCTGGTACCCCACTGGGGAGCATGGAGCTTAGGGAAGCAGAGGTGTGAAGGGACAATCTGAGGTATAGTCTAGGTGTTGCTACATCAAACACCTTCCGTGCTGGGCAACAAGTCTGATTAGAAAGCCAGTAGCTTCCAACCCATTGCATCAGAAACAGCTGAACTCTCTGGGGAGCCATTAGAAGGAACATTTCTGGTGACTGGTGACTGAGGTTTTGATAGTCAGCCCTGAAGGAATTCTAAGCATTATTATTACCAGGACAAACAACAAACAACCCTCCCTTTCCATCTCTTGGTATGAATGGGCTTTTTCCACGTAAGGTAGAGTCATGGCATCTATACTAAAAAAAAAAAAAAAAGAAGAAGAAGAAGAAGAAGAAGAAGAAGAAGAAGAAGAAGAAGAAGAAGAAGAAGAAGAAGAAGAAGAAGAAGAAAGAAAGAAAAGAAGAGACCTGTAGCATAGACGATCAGAGGACAAGCCAGGACTAGTGCACCTACCTGTTAAACCCAACCATTAACTGGGACCCACTTGCTTCCTAATGGTAGCAATGTTGGCCATCGGGAAAACTGCCAAACACATTCAAATATTTAAAAATAGCCAACTCTGAAATTCTGCATCAAAGAGACGATTTGAGGGACAGGCATGAGCAGTGAACTATAATCTTCTGAGGAGGGCTGGGTTGTTCAGGTTGATGGGAAAGACCCCAAAGGCTGCTCAAGTATGTAATGGATACATCTATGGTGGATTACAGCGGGACACATCTATGGTGGATTACAGTGGGGCACATCTATGGTGGATTACAGCGGGGCACATCTATGGTGGATTACAGCATCACCAGGGAATGTACCTACTCTCTGAAGGTGCACAACTGATGGTATACGGAATTATCAGAGAGTACAACACTTCAAAGCTACGTCTTCTGCATTTTTCCTTGTGGAGTCTAACTTTTCCCTCCTCTTAACTCAAAGATGTATATTTGATGGCTCTTCTCAGTGAAGTGGGTCTCTCAGACGGGGAGCCAAACCCTGGTGGATTCAGGATGGGCACGAAGAAAGGGCTATATGGTTTTATTCTAAGCCGGACGATGGACGAGTCCCCATTCCCCATTGTGCCCGGAGGCAGAGTGCCCAGCAAACCCATGCACAAACAGTGACGTGGGTGGGACCCAGTAAACTGGAGGGACTGTGAATTGGACCTGTTCACTCTGAAAAAACAAAACGACTTTCATTTCAGTAGAACTGGCAATGGTGTCTCATAGTTGGCACCAAAAGGAGAGGCAGCTGAACCTTGAAGTCTCTGTTATCTTTGGAAGACTTTCTAGGACCATTTTGACTTACTCCCAAACTCCATCTGAACAAAGCCCGCAACAGGGCCCTGTGTGCTTTTGAGATCCAGTGTTTGATGATGAGCAACTCCGGGGTGGGGGTGGGGGAGGCAGAAGAAGGCATCGGCCGCTACTATACTGCTCTACAGCAGGAGGAAGTTCAGACGCACGCTGCCGGGTTTACTGCAAAACTGCACTTTATTTTATCTTTAAGATGGGATAATTACCAACTGCCTCAGTCAGGACGAAGAAGGCATTCTGCTTTGATGAAGCCTTTTATTTGCTACTCAAACTTTTACTATTTCCAAATGGTAGCATAAACAAGAGAAATAATTACCCCTTTTATTTGAGCGGGGGGGGGGTGTTGGAGGAAGACTTTTATCCATTTGAATGCTTTTGTCATTGGGTGAGGTTTAAGGCATGTAGACTAAATTCATCTCTGCCCATCGTTTCTGCTTGTTTGTTTATTCCCTTGTGACCGTGTAGCCCTGGCTGGCCTGGAGCTCATTATGTACACAACATTTGTCTTGAGATCATAGAGACCTGCCCAGTTCTGCTTTTCAAGTGATGGGATTTAAAGCCCTGCAGCCCGCGTATTATTTTTATAAATTAGTCACAGCACACTTACACCGGCACTATTAAAAAAATTAATATAGGGTTGGGGATTTAGCTCAGTCAAGGCCCTGGGTTCGGTCCCCAGCTCCGAAAAAAAAAAAAATTAATATAGCCACCCTCTATAGTAATGTCTGGTCACAATGTCTGTGATTCAGCAGATGTTGACGTGATCTGAGTGAGATCTCTGTACATCCGTGCTCATGTCTATTAGACTATTGAGTGGGATGATGAGGGGTCCAAGCTGACCAGAGATGCTGGCTTTATGTTTCGGCCCTGGCCCTTCCAAACTGAAACACCTTTAGAAACCTCCCAATCCTAATCTTCGTGTCTGTGGAGATTTCAGTCGTTAGAGCATCTGAATGTAAAATCAGGGAGGTTTCTCATGTCTACACCAGAATGGAACCTGGCTCACCTAAGTATTTAATGTCTGCTCTAATGGGGATTTTTTTTTCCCTTTGGTGACCACATGCCCTATCATCCAGTACCACTAATTCAACCAGCGATTCTTGAGCTTCCCCCTTACCCTGGACAGTCCTAGATACAGAGAAACATGTCATATAAGGCATGGAGCTGATATTTGAAGAAGCTTTGCCTTTTAGTGCAGGATGTGTGGGCCGAGCCCACATCACCCTTAAACAGTACCGGAGAGGGTACACGTTTATCCCGTCCCCTTCCCCCATGTGCTCGGAACTAATGGAGCTTCAGAAAATTTTGACTTCGGTTTCTGAAATCTTAATCTTGGCACAGTTTAATAAGCAACTGCAGGTCTGTCTGTATTTTCACATAAATGATTAAATGGAACAATCGGGTTCTAACTTAGCCAAAAACTTGACAAACATAGGAAGAGACCGTGACTGACACATTCATTTTCCTGGATTCAGACAAAGTGCCAACAGCATCTGCAGAAAACATATTATTCCCATCCCAAGGGACCCATGGCCAACAACAATTGCTCAGAAACTCAGCAGCAAAACATTAAAGCACCAAAATTCAATTTAGCATAGGTGCCCTCACTTTCCAAAACGTTTTGAACCTGCCTTCCCTTCCAGCAGGACACCTTACAGGACTCTGGACGTTCAAACATTACTATTTCTTGTTTCTCCCTGGGAGAATGGGTTAAAAAGTGAAATCTTCAGGTTTGACTGAAGATCCTGAGAGCAATAATGAATGTGTTGTGTTTCAGACACCACCAACCTCAAACGATCCCAAAGAGGATGCCCTGTGCCAATCCTCTGCTCCTTAACGTGTAAAAAAGGAAACTGAAAGGCATCTTCAAATTAACTTGCAAAACCGGAGAAGGGAGGGGGGGTGCTCTGTTGGCTAGATACATGGTAACAAAAGCTGACCTAATGTGTGTTGCACACTTAATTCAAAAGGAGTTGGATTTGTGTAATAACCAACAAAGACTGATCAGTGTCTCTTACGTATGGAATATGGCTAATATGCCTCTGAAGAGTCACCATATCCACAGAGGCTGTCTGCCTGTGTGGGCACCTCGTTCCTTGATCTTTCCGGACATACCATTTCCTGGGCCCGGGTGGTTCTAAAGAACGCATTATGGTGCTTCTGCAACTGGGAAGATACATTCTGACATAAGGTGCCTCCCTCCTACAAGGAGGCCTTCCTAGACAAATAAACGACCTTTCCTTTGCATGCAGGCCACAGAGAGCATTTATCTCTGTCTTGAATCTCCCAACAAATGCATATCTCAGTAACTTCTACTTTAGCATTTAAACACTTGTGTTCCAGACCGAGGGACATTCATCCCAGCTGACATCTGTCCCTGCTTATTGTACGCGGTTTTCACATCCATTTTTCCTGTCTTTCCTGTCTTTCCAGGCTGAGAATTTCAAGAGTGGTGAATGTTAGGAAGAAGCGAGGATGGGTAGGGAGGAGATAGGACGCCTGGGATTTCTGCCATCCTCCTGCAACCTAGAATCTGTGTTTGTTTTTTTTTTTTTCTCTCCCCAGTTCTCCCTCCCTCTCCCTGTCGCCCCAGAGCTCCGCAGCAGGAGGGAGGAAGAAGAGAGCCGCTGGCTGGAGCCGCCACCTGCCACAGCTAGGCAAAGCCAGTTGTCACTTACCCAGCGGGGTGAGAATGGCTCATTTTTGCAGAATCCTTTTCGGACCCCGCTGCAGGTGCAGATGCGGCTAGCGGTGGCTTTGCGCTGCAGTGGCGGGGACTCGGGGCACCTGGGCTGGGCTCCGCCCTTCCTCACCCGGGCTCCCTGCAGCCTCCCGGTTGCTACTTGATGGCGTCCACAGACTCCCAGTTGCTAAGGGAGGAGGGAAGGCGAGCACCTAGGGCTGGGAGAAACAGCGGTGCTGCTGGAACCAAGCCTAGGCAAGCTGGAAAGGAAGCCAGCTTCCACCCTGCTTACTGGGCCGATATGGGAGGAGAGCCCGCAGGCTGCAGCTTAGTTACTCTGGGGTTACCGTTCCCCCGGCACCTAAACCCTGAAAAAAACACACACACACACACACACACACACACACACACACACACACACACACACACGACCCTTTCTGGCTCAACTTCTTGCTAGGCCCCTAACTGGATGTCTGCTCGCAGGAAAGCCCGGAAAAGCCACAATCAGGTGCCTTGGTTTCTGCTCCTAAAAACAGACCCAGGACGCAACAGAATTAAAGATGCAGTTTCCCTCTTTATGGGTCGCAGCTTTTGTTTCTATAGCTGCAAAGCATAGAAATCTTAGACCACCAGCTTTCTTCCTCCCTGGAAATCCCCATCTTTGGGCCCCAGGTCCCCTTGCCTCCCCATGTTGAGAGGGTCGACGGGAGTAATGGCTAGGCAACTGCGGATTGAAACCCTGCAGAAGACTAGTTTAAGGGGAAGGAGCGTTGGTAGGAAGCAAGCTCCATCCTGGGCTGAGATGAAGGATTGCTGGTCTTGCTTTGTCAGATACCTGCTGAATCGTGGACTTGTCTGGCGACTTTTGGGATGGCAGGACACAGTGACAGTGGCTGAGCTACCTCTGGGTGTCTATATCAGCTCTCCTCTAGTTCTCCCACACTCGGAGGTGGGAAAGCCATCGTCTTCTCCGTTTACATTCTGCTTTTTCTCATATTGCAAAAGTCTGCTGAGCATGAAAAGCCAGTCAGCCTCTTTGGCATCTTCATTCCTCAGAGTCGCTGTGACACCTCCTCCGCCTACCCCACCTTAAGTTCTAGCAAAAGCAGAATCTTCCCCCATCCCTGCCGTGAGACTATAACCCCACTCTTGACTACTTGGACAGAGTTTCTATTTGTCCTTTGGTACTCAGGTTGAACACTGTTTTCTTTAACATCATCAGCTTTGCCGATGAGCTCTGTATTCATGACTTTCTTGTTTCCCAGACAAAATATGCTAGGGAAACAACTGAAGGAGAGACAAAAGAGTTGACAGTCTCAGAGGGGTCAGTCCGCCATTGTGAGCAGGTGTAGCAGTGACCTGGGCTGTACCAGTGACACCATGGTGTTATGATTTTCACTTATAGGCAAACCAGGAAGCAGAGAATGGGGCTTCAGCAGATCCATTCAAAGGTGCAGGCAGTGACCCATTCTCTGCCCACCAAGCCTAACCTCCTAGAGGCTCCACAGTCTTCAGAAACAGCACCCCCAGCTGGCTGATTCTCATTCTCTCTCTCTCTCTCTCTCTCTCTCTCTCTCTCTCTCTCTCTCTCTCTTCCTCCTTCCTCCCTTCCTCCTCCTAGTCTCTCCCTCCCTCCTTCACCCCCTTCTCTCTGACTCTCCCTCCCCCCTCCCTCTCTCCTCTCTCCTCTCCTCTCCTCTTCCTCCCTTCATACTCCTCCCCCCACCCCCATCCTCACATACACAGGCATTGCTGACCATGTCTGACTCTTCTCCATCTTTCTTAGCTGAGGGTAAGACCTTCCATTTTGTACATTTACTTTTTATTCTGTTTTTGGAAGCAAAGTAGCAGGTCAGCAAATGTTCAGAGCAAAAACAAAGGGAAAGGACAATCTTCTAAACTGCATGGTTTTTACTGAGTGCCCTGTAGATGCTTCCTCAGCCTATGCAGAAACACAGGGACTCAGACATTATTCCCAAAGTCCACATTGGCCTCTAAGCAGAGGAACCAAGACTCAAACTTAGATCTAGCTGATCTAAAAGAACTGTCATTTTAATCATTATCATGTGATTTCTTTCCTCCTGTAGCTCCCATAATTTGCTGCAGAAATTATATTGTGCATAATCTCATAGTTATCAGACCATAGATACCTGACATCCCAAGGGTAAGATTAGGTAAACTGATAGATAGATAGATAGATAGATAGATAGATAGATAGATAGATAGATAGATAGATAGATGATCTATAAATAATAGATAGGTGATAAAAAGATTGATGATTGATAGATTATAGATAGATGGTGTCTCAGTTAGAATTTTATTGCTGTGAAGACACACTATGGCTAAGGCAACTCTTATAAAAGAAAACATTTATTTGGGAATAGCATACAGTTCCAAAGATTTACCCATTATCATCATGGTGGGAAGAATGGCAGCAGTCCAGGCAGACATGGTGCTGGAAAAAGAGCTGAGAGTTCAACATCTTGATCCATAGACAGCAGAAGCAGACTGTGCATCACAGTGGGCATAGCTTGAGCATAGGAAACCTCAAAGCCACATACACACAGACACACACACACACACACACACACACACACAGAGAGAGAGAGAGAGAGAGAGAGAGAGAGAGAGAGAGAGAGATCCTCCAACAAGACCACTTCTACTCCAACAAGGTAACACCTTCTAATATGCTGATCCATATGAGACAAGCAATCAAACATTTGAGTATATGGGGCTATACTTATTCTAATCAGATCAGATAAGTACTGGCTAGCTTTATGTCAACCTGACATGAGCTAAAGCCATGAGAGAGGATGGCCCCTCAATTGAGAGAATGCCTCCATAAGATCCAGTCCATTGTGGGTGGAGCCATCCCTGGAACGGTTGTCTGGGGTTCTGTAAGAGAGCAGGCTGAACAAGCCATGGGAAGCCAGCCAGTAAGCAGCACTCCTCCATGGCCTCTGTGTCAGCTCCTGCCTCCAGGTTCCTGCCGTGGGTGAGTTCCTACCCTCACTGTTCTTCCTGATGAACTGTTATATGGAACTGTGAGCAAAATGAACTATTTCCTCCCCAGGTTGTTTTGGTTATCATGTTTCCTAAGTAAGACAACAAATAATAAAATGGCAGATAGACGATAGATGATAGACAGATGGGCACACAGACAGATGACAGATAGATAGACACACAGACTGATAGGGCTGGTAGTAAAGGCAAACAGACTTATCTAGATGGACAGCTTAGATAATCAGAATGAAGAACCCAAGGTTGCTTTGGGAAGCAGATGGTTAGGACTAGAGGTAGGCAGAAGCCTGCTCCTTTCCCAGATGTCTCCTCCCGATGCGCTGGACTGTAGAGTCTTTGTGAGGTTGCAGTGCTGTTCATGATCATCAGATTCAGCTATACAAACACTGAGGAGTGGGAGGCTGGAGATGAAGAGGTGGAGGGAGTAGAAGTAGACCTTACTATGCACCCCGGGGTTCCAGGATCCCCAGGGACAGCACAGGCAGTGCAGGTCTTCATAGACACCAATTAATTTCTTCAAATACCAAATGATGCCGTCTCAATGTTAGAATGAAAAGGATGAGTAAAACCCATTGCCGGTATGCTCGAGCTTCTGTAGAAAGGATCCGCTGGCAGGCTGCAGATGACCCCTTACCAGCATGCATTAATTCATGAATGGGCCTGAGTTCTCCATCCCTGTGAGCTATACCATTTCACATGCCGATGAAATCCAAGAGGAAGCCCCTAATTTCCACTTCGGAAAATGCTCACTGTGAAAATGCATTGGGAATTTAGCCAGAAGGAATTTTTATGTTAATTTCTGTTATGGAGAAAGGGTAAGGGAATGAAGGGGGGAAAAAAAACTAAATTAAATCATTTCAAGACCAAATAGTCACTAGAGTCATTTCGTTTTCTTTCGAGAAAACAAGCCCCCAGATGTGCCCGGTAACATCAGAAAAAATCATGCAGACATTTCTGCTTTGTGGAAATCTCTATGGGCTGGGAGTGAGGGTCAAACACTGAGGGAACTGCACGTGAGGCAGGAGTGCATAACAGGGCTTTGTGAGCTCCGTGATGAGTGATGGACTCAACCACCCAAACTCCTAGTGGCCATCCTAGAAACTGAGGATCTTTGGCTAGCTAGTTAACTCCTGACCAATGTCTAATTGATTTTGTTCAGCCATCAAACAAGAGTGATGCTACATTTACTAATTGGGGGGGTGGAGAATCTTAAAAGTTATAGAAGCCTATAGAGACTTGAAACTCATGAAATTTACACTGTCTGGGAAGTTCTCCTGGAGGGAACCACACCCATTTTCAAGGGCACCACCTTTACTGCTCCCCATGCCTGAGGGCAAAGCGAAATTGCTCCCACAGTGGCCTGTGCTGCACAAAACCTGAAATACTGTTAATTCACACAGAATGTTTTCTAAGAAAGCTGCCTCTGGCCTACATCAACTTTACAGTCAAAAGGGTACCTCATTCAAGGCGCTTGAGAGTCAGTGTTTTCCCTCTCGCTTTGCTTTGTTTCCCCAGCGGCCTTCACAGCATGCCCTCCCCTCCTAAGCTCTGACAAAAGCAAACTGAGAGTCTGGGATGAATGGACAACAGTAATGTGCCTGTTTTTCCAGGCATGAAGACCTGATTTGGGCCCACAGAATCCACATTTAAAAAAGGTTGGGCACAGTGGTGCACACTTGTAATCCCAGCACCAAGGAGAAAGAGACCATAAGGTTGCTGAAGCTCACCGCTCAGCTAGTCTCACTTTAACTGGTGAGTTCCAGGTCAGTTAGATTTCCTTTTTCAAAGATGATGGATGGCAGTGTTGAGGTTAATACCTGAGGCTGTTCCCTGGCCTCCACACACATGGGCATACACAGCTGTACAGGTAGGTCCTCCTGAACACCCATGAGCTTACACACACACACACACACACACACACACACACACACACACACGCACACACACACACGCATGCATGCACATATATTCACACACACATGCATGCACATATATTCACACACATACATGCACATATATTCACACACACATGCATGCACATATATTCACACACACATGCATGCACATATATTCACATACACATGCATGCACATATATTCACACACACATGCATGCACATATATTCACACACATGCATTCACACACATTCACATACACACATGCATACACACACATTCACACACACATGCATGCACACACATACACACATGCATACACACATTCACACACACATGCATGCACATACATACACACATGCATGCATGCACACATATACACATGTTCACACACATGCATGTTCACCCCCTCACACACACAAATGTGAAAAAGAGGAAGAGAAGGCTGATGAAAGAATGAATGGATGGAAGACCTGTCTTTCCACAAGATTCTTACTTATAAAAGGAAAAGATCAAAGACCCAAGACTTTCATCCGAAATAACCCAGCGGTGCTTGGCAGAAGTTTTGAGGAGACTGCATCTATCATCATAGACCTAACAAGCCACAGTCCTGAGAGATAGTGCTTTGATGATTCCCAGGGTTACCTTCCTTGGCCAACACTATGTAACCCTTAGTGGGAGGTGAGTAGAGTCAGCCTTTCACCAGGACATGCCCAGTTGTGCAGGTGGCTAGGTTTATAAGAGAGCTCTCCAGTTCCTGATGGCCCCTGAAGTTGGCTGATTTGCTCAGAGCCTTAAAATAGAAACCAGGAGCTAGAGGACTGTTGTGGTTTGCCCTGGAGTTGTCTGTATTTTGATGCTAACTCCATTGCCCCAAGGATGGCTGCCTAGTCAGTACTCAGGATTCAGGTGACTTCACCAGAACCTTCTCCCCATTTAATTTGTAAAATACAGGTGAGGGCAGGTACAGGATAGAAGGAGGCCTATCATTGAACAAGAAGGAAGGATGGGTGGGAGAAAAGTTCGAAGGAAGAAGAGGACACTGGAACAGAAAGGAGGAAGAGACAGGAGGGACAGGGAGGGTAGCCACGGTGGAGAGAAAATGGAAGCTGACATTAAAATTCCACTCTGTGCATTTACAGGTTTTATTAATGTTCTTAAGTGATGCATGTATACTGGCTTTGCATGTTTAGGTGAGCAAGATATCAATTGGGTCAAAGGTTATTGTGTCATGTGTTCTTTCATGTCTAGATTTAAGTGTAAGGGAGTGTGGGGCGGCTGGCCTGGGCCGCCACGGAGTTGGGATGTGTGTTTCAGGCAAGATATCTAGCAATATCTTAGGGCACTGTGGTGACGGATCAGGTGGGGTAAAGACAGCATTTTATTTTTTATATTTTTACAACAGAGGGCCAATGCATCAAGACTGAACACCAGACTATTTAAGGTGAGCGTGCACTGCCAGGACATTTTTCCACAGTTGCTATGGTCTTAAAGTGCCTTAAAATGGGTGGGCTAATCCTTAGTCACCTACATGACAGAATTAAGAGGTGGGGCCCTTGGGAGGAGATAGAGTTTGAGGTCAGAGCCTTCTGGGTAGGATGAGGTCCTTTTCAGGGCTTTACCAAAGGCTTCATGGAGGAGCTTCACTCCCTCCCACTCCTTGGTCTTTCTGCCACAGCTGGGCATTATCCCAGCAGACACTGCAACCAGATACTGTCTTAGAAGCAGACATTCATCCTGCTAGACATCAAGACTGTGTGCACACAATCCTTGGACTTCCTGGGTTCTAGAACCTCGAGAAATAAAGTAAATTTGTTTCCAGACCATCCAGTTTTAAACGGTGGTGACAGACTGAGGCACTGCCTTCCGTGATGAGCTTGCTCCTTCCGTGATGAAGTGAGCCAGTAGGTGAAGGTTAGCTACGTGTAAGAAAGCCTGCAAGGAGACAGAGTGACATACTCCCATCGACATTTTACTTCTGAGCAACATGAATATGGAGAGTGTCTTCAGAGCCTTCTGTTCCTACCGAACCTGCTTCTGAACTGGATCAAATCTGCAAACAGACCTTCTAGGGATATCGACCGTTGATGGACTTATTTAGTGACTGGGAAATCAATGGCAATCACAAGGCCTGAGGCCCCAGCAATGAACAGGACTACTCTCTGTCTTCACACTTGAAGTCTGTCAGCTGAAGACAGGGGGAGAAAGAATAGCAGAGCAAAGGGTGGAGAGGTGGTAAAGTGCCTGCCTAGTTCTCATGAGTACCTGAGCTTCTTGCCCGGCGCTCACATAGAAAAGTTAGGCATAGTCCTATACATCTATAACTCTGTGGAACAGCAGGGCAAGTGAATACAGACAGAAGGATCAGCAGAGCTTGCTGGCCATCCGGTAGAGCCCACAGGTGAGCACCAGGTACTAAGAGAGATCCTGTCTCAAAACATAAAGTGAAAAGCAATATGGAAAGACATGATGCCAGTCTCTGGCCTACACACATGCACACACACACACACACACACACACACACACACAACACACACACGCACATACCCACTCACATGCACACTCATGTGCACACACACACTCGCACACTCCCAGGCATGGATATGAACACACACAAGCACAATCACATGCACACTTGTGTGTGCACATGCACTGGAAGGCTCACAGGCACACACACAAGCACACTCATGTGCACACACACTCTCATGCTCACAGGCACACACACAAGCACACTCATGTGCACACACACTCGCATGCTCACAGGCACACACACAAGCACACTCATGTGCACACACACTCGCATGCTCACAGGCACACACAAGCACACTCATGTGCACACACACACTCGCATGCTCACAGGCACACACAGGCATGATACAAGGGAGAGTTAAATGCTGTAAAGATCCCTGTACCGTCTCCCATACCTGCCACACCCAAACTCACCATCCCAGGCCACGTGCCCTCTGTGTCCGATGCCATTACTTCTTCCTAACTACACTGCTTCTTCCACCCTGTGCAAGGATCAGTCATAGGTGTCAGCTTTACTGGATGGGCTTTTAGAGGAGTGAGGCATCTCTGGGCAAGTCTGTGTTCCCAGAAGGAATGGCACAAGAGTTAATGGGGACCGTATTCACTGTGGGCTCCTACTGGGTCTCTTAAACAAGCACATCCCCCACCCCCATGGTACCAGTTATATCTTTCAGGCTGTGACCAACCACATCTTTGACCAGAAGGAGTTGCAGAGAGGAACTACTTACCCTGACTCATAATTGTGGTACCAGTCCCACCGTGTCAGGAAAGGTCTGGTAGTGGGAATAGCTCTCAGCTATGGTCACATGAACGCAAGACTGCTCTCTACATTTGGGTGGATTGGGAAGCAAGAAGACCTGGAGAAAGGTTGGTTATGAACCCCAAGACCTGCCCTCCCAGCAGCTCACCTCTAAACAGTTCTAGAACCCCCAAAATTAGGACATGTGCTCCAACACACATGAGGGACATTTTGCATCCAACATAAAACACATCTGGAGAAGAGAGGACTCAAAGGTAAGGTTGAAGTTGAGTGAGCACAAGTTGGCTGGGAATTGGACATGGAGGTAGATAAGAGTCAAGTTTCCCCAAGCCAAGCTCTGCCCAGGGAGTCTCTCTACCTCCTTTGCTACCTGCTGTATCCCGAACAGGAACGTGTTGTTATTGGAGGCAGGAAAAAGTGAGACACAGAGAAGAGACAAGAGATGATGACGTCATCAAGGAAGCTTATTCACACCAGATTCACACCACATTCAAGTGTCACACTGTGTCTGCAGGTTCATCCCCCTCCAGCAACTCACTATTTATATCACTGACACCACTCTTCAAACTGTGCTGTGCGTGTGCGTGCCTCACCTCCCTGACCTGAGGGTTAGTCTCTGTTCATTTCCTGACTGCTAATCAATCACTGTAGTTTAACAAGCACTTAGCAAGTAGCTGTTAAATAAATGGCAGGAGTGTGGTCCCTGTTTTCCTCCATGTTTCAACCAGAGGTGAGAAATGAAGAACGTGATAAAACTGGATTCACAATATAGTGTTCCCCTGCATTGCACAGCATGTCGGGGAAGAGCTTCTTCAACTTAGAACAAGACCCATGGCCTCAAGCAGAAACTTACAGACTCTTACCTGGAGGGACATGATAGACCATCTTCACTGAAATACACACACATTTTATATATATATATATATATATATATATATATATATATATATATATATATATATATAGAGAGAGAGAGAGAGAGAGAGAGAGAGAGAGAGAAAGGTTTGGTACCATCACTCAAACTAGGCTAACATGGCACTAGGTCTGAGACTGTACGATCTATCTTTAAGGGATATGTATTGAGTAATAACGTCACTTGGCATTTATTACATTGTCTCGTATGAAAAAGCAACCCTAAAAGAGTTTAAGATGTTTTTCACAAACTTAAATATTCTCCCAAGAAGCATGTTTTCCCTAGAATTTGCTCAGCTAACACTGTCACCCCAGGGCATGAAGATTAAAAAAACGTTGTTGCTCTTGGAGAGATCACAAGCTCTTCAGTTAATATTCTCTCGTGATAAGAGATGAGTCAAGGGATGCTGGGAAACGGGCCTCGGAGAAACTGCAAAGGGGGAAACACTGGACTGGGAGGTGAGGACAGCAACCCTGCCGCTGAGCTTCCTGTCACTGAGACAAGCACTGAGATCCGTGGGGGGGGGGAGAGAAGATGTTTGCCCTGGATTTGTTCTGGATCTGAGCCTGGCAGGTGAGCCACACAGCATGGTCAGGAGTGCGTGGCAGAACAAGACTGCTCCCTCCATGGCAATGGACTGAAAGAGATGGGAAGAGAAAGGAAGGATTTGGGCAAGGTCTGAGTCACCCCAAGGCCTCCTACCAGGCTCCACATCTTAAGGTTTCCACCAACTCTAAATGAGGCCAAGCAGTAGGGCTTGGGAAGACATCAAGAACCGAGGACAGTTGGCAGGGGATTGAGAAAGGATTGAAGGAGTTGAAGGGGTTTGCAACCCCATAGGAACAACAATATCAACCAACCAGAGCTCCCAGGGACTAAACCACCATCCAGAGTACACATGGGGGGGCCCATGGCTCCAGCTGCATATGTAGCAGAGGATGGCCTTGTTGGGCACTAAAGGGAGGAGAAGCCCTTGGTCCTGCCAAGGCTTGATGCCCCAGTGTAGGGGAATGTCAAGGTGGAGAGGCAAGAAGGGGTGGGTGAATGGGAAGAGGAAAAAAGAGGAGAAAAAAAAGAAGAACGGGAACAGCTCCGTTACCTCTACAGAAAACCCATAGTGGCCAGTAATAAAACCAATCAACAGACAAATACTATTTCCGGAAGCTTGACCCACTCACCTAAAAACAAAAGCCAAAAGTCTTTGAGTTGAACAGTTCGGGTATAGTATTGCAGTCGACTGCGAGGTTTGGGGCTAGGGACACTGCTTTACGGCAGAATGCTGGCCTAGCCAGCGCCACGCCCCGGGTACCATCCCTAGCATGCCTGAGAGCAAGAAGGGATCGCCAGGTTCTTCTGCCTCTCCTTGGGTGTCTTTCTCTTCACCGATGACTGATTCCGAGGATGAGGAATTTTGATTTGGGGCTTATCCCCTGCAGTCGCGCAAAGCCGTCACCGCCAGAAAGCTCCCAGTGGTCAGACAGAACTGCTGGCAAGAGAGGTTCAGGTGAAATCAGGTTCGCATCCCTGAAAGGGAAGCAACAGGACAAGGTGACTTTTGTAGTCTGGCGTGATCTACTGGTACCCAGCAGTGGAGGCTGCGTGCTGAGCTGGGAGGCAAAGGGCAGAAGCCAAGTAGTTAGTGCCGCTGCGTGCCTGCGGCAGTGTAGAGAAACAACAGGGTGAGGAGGGAGGAGGCACAGAGCGGTCTGTGGAACTTCCCTGGTCTAAAAAGGAACAGATGAGGAACAGAGAAAAAATTCAAAAGGGGAGGCTGGGAGTGGGGGTCAGTGCGCATAGCCACAGACAGCAGAGGCCCCTCTGCTCCTCCACTGGTATCACGACTTCGAACTTAGACTTGAGTAAGGTTGCATAGATGAGGTGTTCTAAGCTCTGAATTTTTTTTCCCAGAAGTCACGCTGCACAGAACAGACATAAGCAGAGGTCAGAAGTTCTGTCTCCCGGCTCGGTCCCTATGTAAGCAAATATCCCAGCTGCGTCGCTATGGAGACAGCACCATCGCACCATCGACCTAGGTGGGGTTGGCATGGCTTGTGACTTTTATAACTAATACAATCTGAGTGAAAACTAAATGTGGTACTACTGGGGAGAGTCTTCAACCGTCCCTGGGTCTCTGTCTCTCTGTCTCTGTCTCTCTGTCTCTCTGTCTGTCTGTCTGTCTGTCTGTCTGTCTCTCTCTCTCTCTCTCTCTCTGTGTGTGTGTGTGTGTGTGTGTGTGTGTGTGTGTGTGTGTGTGTGTCTTTGGAAGTACGGTCGGCCTGATGAGATGAGCGATGGCAGCCTTTGCTGTTGAAAGCCATCAGGTTTGCCGTCAGTCATCACGGAGAAGCCGGCCTGAGGTGGTTCACAGCTGTGGATAGCTACCCGATTTTAAGGGTCATCAAATTTTGGTAAATTAGTCTTTCCTGCAGGAAGGCACTCCTTGCTATTCTTGATTAAAAATAGTCTTGTTTGCCCAGAACATTTGACTTGTGATAATGTAAAAATATTATACTGAGACATGCTTTTGGGTTTAAGGTTGTTAACTATTATTGTTTTCAAATATCGAATGCGAGTCCAAGTGAACTGGAGGTACCTTTTCCCAGTCTCTTATATCTTACTCCTGTCAGCCCAGAAGGAACCCAGAGGCTGCAGGGGGAGGCACAGATGCTGGAGTAATGTGGTAACCGAGACAGCATTGCAGAGAAGGACAGGAGAGGGATTCCAAGCCTCCCCTGAGGAGAACCACCCCTCTCCAATCAACTGTTTAAAGGAAGAGCTGATGGTTAAAATAGAGAGGACCGGATCAAAGCCATCCAGTGATTTTGGAGGATGGTGACCAGATACCTAGAATTTGGGGGAGGACCTATCTCAAAAGAGCCAGCAGGAGACCTCGGGTTTAAAAGCTCCCGAGTTAGCATGGAATTCTGTGGCTATTCCTCCTCCACCTCCCCTGCTGGAAATCCACTTTTTATGCTCAGACCGACTAAACTGAAGGCCTTCAGTCACCAAAAGAACAAGGACAATGGGTAAGAGTGTTTCAAAGAGACTGTCCGGATTTCTGGGGGACAGAGATGGGCCTCATCATCAAAGCTAATAAATTCTACCGCCATGGCCCTATGAAGGGCGGTAGTAATGACCCGAAAAAACCAATGCTGGTGAGCGCTGAGGGCCAGGCTCTGTGCCAAACGCTTTAAATGTCAGGTCTCATCTTAAACTCAAATGCTATCATTTTCAGCTTTTTTACAGAGAATGATTCTGAGTAGCAGGGAATTGAAGCACTTTGCCTGAAGTCACACACACACACACACGCAGCTAAGTAGGGACCCCGCCTTGGTTGGCAGTCAGCCCCGGTGTCACACTGCCCCCTGCAGGGTGGTTAGGGAGGAACAACTTAGGACCAGGGTGGCAGTATGTGCTGACCTCCAACACGCATCTCAGTTACTTCTTGGTTTCTCCGCGGGGTGTGTTATGTTCGTGCTACACTTGAAATAGAAGGGGCTCGGAAGGGTTAATGACTGACCAGCCGGGGTACTGGTCAGGGCACTGCAAATTCAGCCAATGATGACTGCTTATGAAGCAAATTGCTTCTCACTGAGCCTCAGAAAAGGATTTTCACATGTAAGACATCAAGATACCTGACAAAATATCGGCTCACTTGGTGAACGGATGTTTGTTTCAGCTACCATGAGAGCTACGTGTAGAGTCGTTCCGTGACGTGAGTCGTTCAGTGACGTGGGAACTGTGTAGCCGAGGCGTGTGTGCTCGGGTGTACAACTTCCTCCTTGTCCTCCATCCACCTGCCCATCACCCCAGTACATTCTCTCACTGGTCATAAGGGCCACGCTGCTCTAGCTTCTACTTCGTGAGCTCGGTCTTTTGGAGAAGGATGTGCCACCATCTGCGCATGTTGACGATGAGCTGAGTGAGCCTCGGGTGGGCTCCTGTTGTGCGCATGTCAGTACATACTAAGGTACAGGTCGCTGGAGTCTCCGTGCTGAAAGCAGGGGTCGTGGTCTTCAAGCCGCATATTCTGCAAGCCTCCTCATTTGCCTTCAGGTGAAGCAAAAGGATACTTTTCCTTCTGCCGCGTGGGTGGGGGCGCCAGGAGAAGCAGGCACGTTTGAAAGTCCCTCCGGTGAAGCCGGTACCACCAGCTCGCTCTACCTCCTCGCAGCACATACGCATCTTTCTGTTACAGCCTAGCAGCCCATGAGACTGCCACCTCTGCAGGGTGGGCCTCGTGTGCGACTGTAGGCTGGGAGTGCGCATTCTACCTCTGCTGTGTTCTGTTCACGTGGACTATGACACAAACAGTGCCCTTCACAACAGTACAACTAAGTGGCCTTTGGGACACACTCAGCCCTGTATGGAAATTACATAGAAAAGGCTGGTTTGGGTTGCTCCCATTCAAAAACAAAAGGGCTGTCTGTGAACTCGAAGCACTGAGCACTGTGTGGGGGTTTTAGGATGGCAAATCCTAGGCGGACCATTCCACAGAAGAGACCTCGGACGAGGCTTCGAGTGTCTAGTCAGCCTCCACAGGACTGTGGAAAGCATCTGCATGAGTAGGTGTCTAAAGTATTCTAAATAGAAGAGGGACAATAGACAGCCCCAGAAGAAGGAGGCCCGTCTCCCTGCTGGAAGGATCCTCTTCTTCCGTCTTCACGTTTGGAAGCTTCTGTCAGGCCTCACGTGCCAAAGCACAAAAAGACTCGGGAAGTCTAAATGCCGGTAAAGGACTCACTTGAGGGATCTGTTTGGTTCGCTGTAATTTTTGGAAAGTCCCCCACTGTGAGGTGGATCTGATCTGGTCTAGAAAGCCTTTCCTCCTCTTTACAGTAGCAAACAAGAAGTCAAACGACAAAGCAGGAAGAATAGAAGGCGCTAGAGGGCGTTGTCCTAGAGCGCTGCCATCAAAATTTGGCCGCTGCTCAGCTGCTGACAGTCTCCTAGAAAAACCTTCTAAGACTAACACATCTCGTTTTCACAAAGAAGCTGAAAATCCAGACGGTTTGGGTGAAATTTTCTAATTTCACTCTACAGGGCAAACAACAACAACAAAATACCCCCGGTCAGAATTTTGTCTTCGGGGCTCGAATTTGCAATGCCACAGGACAGACAGCCTGTCTGCAGAAGGGAAAGGGGTGGGTGAAGCCCATGCTTGTACCATGTCTCCCTGGAGAGCGGGCAGGTACTGGGTGATGGAAGATGAAGAAATACAGGGAGAGATAAGTTGTGCTGAGAGTGTGAGACAGCAGGCCACAGTGGCGTCCCTTCGTGTGATGCTCTGAGGGAACCACAGGGTCCAGGTTCTAAGCACTGCAGGGAGGCCGGCATGACCCTTTCTCCACTGAAAGGCTAAGGATAGGAGAAGCACTCTTTGGGCAGCAGGAGCCTCTGTGGTGAGGACGTTTTCCCTAGAGGGTACGTGGAGACTCTTGGGTCCAGGAAGCAGGGAAGCCGTTCTCGGGAAGGAGCAGAGACTTACGAATTAGGAACTTTCCTCGGCCCCAGGAAAAGTCACACTGCCATACAGTTTCAAGTGTATTTTCCTGACAAAGATGTAACTTTTGGTTCACCTTTGATGCCAACCGTGTCTTCAGATGCACCCTCTGACAGCTTGTTCATAGGGATTTTAATTTTAACACGGGTTTAGTTGTACAACAAACCACTAGATGCCCTAAAACAATGACAGGTACAAGTGCAACAGAGAAAGAATTGGGGGGATTATATGTTAAAGGGAACGGATGGAATAACACCTAGATCTCGCTTACAGACGTCCCTTAAATGACAGAGAAGCCACAGAGCAAGTGTCAGGCTTTCCAAAATGAGAAGAACCCTTACACATCATGGTTTTTTGGTTTTTTGTTTTCTCTTTTTTTGCTCAACACACTTGGTTATCCCAAAGGACTTCATCAACAAAGAGACCCAGCCCTGTGATAAAGTGACTGCGGACTCAGAGCAGACAGTGTCTAGACTGAGCCGCCTCTGTGCGCAGGTGCAGGTCAAGCCAGGTCACGCCCAGGCCCTGTTCTATGCAGCCGTGGCTGGTGCAGGAGGAAGGCCGCGGAGGACACACCCCAGGGAGGAGTACTGCTTCCCACCACTGTTTGGGCTCCGTGCGTTGCTGGTTTTTGGGGCAGACCAGACCTGAGCGGCTGTGTGCTAATGAGTGTGAACTTGAGAACATGTAACAAGCTGTCAATCATTTCTCAAATTTGGGACCTCCGCTCGGGCTGATAATTAGCCTGAATAAAGCTAAGGTGATGTTTTCAGTTGCTCCAGGCAAATCAGGCAAGCAACCAGAAATTACCATCAGTGGCCTGGAGTTAAAAAGCCGCATCCCATTCCCCTGCCTTGCGTAATGACAGATCCCGGGCTTTGCTGTTTGCCGGTTCTTTGAGCAGCCGGTCATGGTGGGGCTCATTACTGCGAAGGGAAGAACAACCTGTATTAAAAGAGCCAACTTATTTGGGGTGGAATTGACAGGATCCGTGGCGATGAAGTATCTGATTACAGATAAAAACGCCAACCTGCAAGAATGGCCAAGATGGCCCCTCCATCCCGTGTGCCCCGCGCATGTGCGGTTTAGCTCACCGCCCTGACCTCCCGGGAGAAAATTAATTCTGCTCCGGACAGAACATCAAACAACGGCGCTGGTCATCTTGTCAGGAAACAGAACTCCTCGTCAGCCGTGAGTGGGGTGTTTGACCAGCGTGTTTAGTAGCTGAATATAGAGTCGGTTCCACAGTCAGGGAAATAATGAATACTTGCAGAAGTTCGGGAGACAGTCTCTAAAAGCCACAGTTCCTTACACGGATCTCTAATATCCCCTCAGTGTTTGCATTCTGATCCAAGCTTCAACAATGTGGGGGGAGGGGTCGCGGAGCTTAATTTCCTGCACTGTTTGGCTTCTTTTATTAGCAAATACTTCACACAGAAGCCATACAAAACCCCGGAGCCGAACGGAAGGAAACGGAAACGTTAGAAAGGAATCGAGGATGTGGACTCTCGATGGGTTCTTGTATATCAATGTAAATTAGATAAAAACGGGCCTATTTTATTTTCCCGTTTCTTCTACCCAGCCAGTGAGAAGTTCACTGGAATAACGCCTCTCTCAAAACTGGTGCCTGCCAAAGGGTGTGCATGTAACACCGCAAACATCGATTTATTTCTTAAACAGGGATTGCGAGACACGGTGAAACTCACAAGTCTGTGCGTATATCGGAATGACCTTAGGATACAGATCTGCTGCTGCACGATACACGCTTGGATTTTAATTTTCTCAGTAAACATTTACTAGGTTCACTCAAAGCAGGGCTGACTTCCAAATCTGGAGGGACCCTGCCTTAGATGAGCCGTATTTGCCTGTACCTGAAAAGGCCTAAGAGGTATTTCGTCTGATGAAAGGAAAAAAATAAAATAAAATCACAGAACATCTTCAAAGGGATCTTTTCACTGGGAATCTATGGGTCTGTCGATCCCAGGATTCTCGAACACACTAAGTCTAACTGCTCCCTCTTCCACAATGGCCTCTGAGCCCTAGATGTGCAAGTGTTTTGAAGACGTATCCATGATTTTTACGTGAAATGCTCAGCACTGCCTGCGTAGCATTGGTGAGCGAGGCAAAGGTGCCCTCGCTATTCTTTACAAAAGCAGCGTGAAAGCTGTCAGAATCAAACAGATGCTTCTACCAACCCTGACGACACAGAGGGAATTAAACCAGGAGGCTGTGAAGGAGAGGGTCTTATGCGTGGCTGCCTGATGGAAACCATCGGGAAAGACTCTTCGCCAGGGCCACTACCCACACGGAAACCACCACAGCCTTCTTCAAAAAGTACCTGCCCAGCAACTAGTTGTTCCACCTTGGCGGGAGACGGTCCTGAAGCTAGCCCCTTCAGCCTGGGTGATTGGTTCATAATGTCTGCGGGCTCCTCTTCAGTTTTGTCTTTTAAAACTCCCCTTCACACTGGAGGTGAACAGTTGGTAGAGAAGTTGTTCTAGCTTGCAGCCCCGAGTTAAGTCAGCAGCGTTGTAGGAAACTGGACTATGGAGGGTCAACAAAGCTGACTTGAAGATGCCGTCTCTCACAGTGCCCTTTGCTTGTCCTGGTTTGAATATGCTTGGCCCAGGGAGTGGCACTTTTACGAGGTGTGGCCTTGTTGGAATAGGTGTGTCACTATGGGTGTGGGCTTTAAGACCCTCACCCTAGCTGCCTGGAACTCAGTATTTTGCTAGCAGCCTTCAGATGAAGATGTAGAATTCTCAGCTCTTCCTGTATCTTGCCTGCCTGGATGCTGCCATGTTCCTGCCTTGATGATAATGGACTGAACCTCTGAACCTGTAAGCCAACCCCAATTAGATGTTGGCCTTGTAAGAGTTGCCTTGGTCACGGTGTCTGTTCACAGCGGTAGAACCCTAAGACAGGGTGCATGCTGAAAAGCAGTCAAACAGTTCACACCCATCCCCAGCCACACAGACAGCACCTGAGGGCATGCATGCCCTGCACCTTTTGCTGTCAGGACTTCTCCTCCACCTCCCTGAGCTTCACGTACCCAGCAGTGCAGTGCGACCCACCACTTCCCCTCTTCGAGAATTACCTCCCATGTATCTCACGCATCAAAGACTACCTGTCACCCGAGGCTGCTCCTTTTTCACTGGCTTCCCTGTCTTCCACGGTTCTCAGTTTGTGAAAGCGTCACCGTGTCGTGTTCACAGTGGCGCGTGGTGGAACAATCGATCTTGTCCAGGGGTCTAGCTTGGGAACTAACACCGGCTTGCAAAGAAGGCGCATGCGCTCAGAGCCTTGCTTATCCCTTCAATGTTCCAGCTTAGTCCCAAACGGGATCTGCGTTCTGGTTGCGAGCTGCTTGTGTGTGTGGCTGCAGCTGCTATGGCGCCATTACCAACCCAAAGTGTGGCTTTCACGCCTCACATCTCCCCCCACTCCCCTACCGCCGTTCCTAACTTGATGCCCTGGCTTATAAATTTTTATTTCACCCCAATCATCTTTTAAAGTCGAAGTCTTCCATTTTACTTTAGCCGTTTCGGCTGGAACACTGCGTTTGGAAAAGAAAACGCTTATAGAAGAGCTGAAGGTTAAATCAGCTTTATTCTGTAAACAGTGCCTAAATTATCATCTCCTCCCTTAACAGCCCAATTAGTGAGTTACAACAAAATCACAAAGCTGGAGAGATTTAAAACGTGGGGCTAGTGCGCCACCTGCTGGTAATAAATAAAGGTCGCTTTGTCAACAGCCACAAAAGCTACTTCCGACCATGTCTCCCCCCGGGGGTGACATTTATTCCTTTGAAATTGTCGTTCATGAATATCTGGTATGATTCAGACCCTGCAGTGGCACAGAGATACTTGAGAGTGGCAGGTTTCATCCTTAAACCCGAGTCGCTTGCACTCCGGGAAAAATTGTTCTTATTTATCCAACAACCTCCAGAAAGGTCTGTAGCCAAGTATAGAGGACTCTGTGTGTCCATGGAGCCGACTTCATTTCAGAGGTGGCCCTCTGAAGGATGAGGCCTTGAAGGATGCGGAACTGTCATGGGAACAAAGTGAGAAACAGCAACGCAGAGTATTGGGGACAGTGCATGCCTTTGACAGGGGCTCACAGTGCACACACATTCAGATTGCATGTTGGAGGCAACTTGGACCCAGAGAGGAGTAAGCATGACGGTGGTGCTGTTCAGCCTCGTGTGAGAAATATCACCTGTGTGCATTATAGAGGACAGCGGGAGAGTGGTGAGGGCCAGGAGTGTTACACGCAGCAGAAGGGACACTGCAGAGGGTGTGGCCGCATCAGAACCAGGAGTGTGGAGACCTGCCCAGTAGATCACACTAGCGGTTTGGATGTGGACTCAGAAAGACGTCAGACTTTTGAAAGACATTTTAGGCTACATGGCTGCCAATAAAACCATTAAACATTTCTTTAAACAAGCTCTGCTTTCTAATGTAGCCCTTTCCCCCCTTTGCTCTTGGTCGTAGGGACATAAGGCATCCTTCGCTGTATAGACTCAAGCACGGGATAATAGGCTGAGCGTAGAGACTTTCAGAAGCTATTGCGCTCAACCGAAACAACATTCTGTGAGAGCCCAGAGACACTGACCTGTATCAGCAGTCCCTGAGCTCTCCATAAAGGAAACGGCAAATTCCAGTACTCTCAGGAGTTTGGGTTACTCTGACTCCTTTGTTGATGGAAGCTTTAAATGAGCAGCTATGATAATAAACTGTGAAATTGAATATGGTTTTTAAAAAGAGCTACATTTTGTCAAGAGGGCATCAAGGCCAAGGTGCACGCTTGTGTTCCTTTGTCAACAACTGTTAGTACATACGAACTGTCACAGAAGACAAATATGTTAAAATAAAAAGTATTGCTGTTTCTTTTAGGAATAGAAAGTCCTATCTACCAAAGTATATATAGCCTCACATGTATGGAGGTGTGGTGGCTTGATTAGAAATGCCCCCATAGATGCGTGTGTTTGAATACTTGGTCCTTAGGGAAGGACACTATGAGGAGGTGTGGCTCTGTGGGCTAAGTGTGACCTTGTGAGAAGTGTATCCCTGTGAGGGTGTCCTTGGAGGTCTCAGAAACTCAAGCCAGTTTGCAGGCTTCATGTTTTCGTACACGTTGTAAAGGTTACCCTTGTGTCGTTCCTTTGAATGCCGACTTCTCTGCCCTCGGATCTTGTTGCAACCTGGACAGTGCTGTGTTTATACTTAGGAGCTCCTCCCTCCAGTTTCTATAAACATTGTTCCTCATTCATACTCTACCTTGCCAATAAAAGCCAATGAGCCGATCCAGAACTTTAAAGAGAATAAGGTAAGACTTCTGATTCTAGGAGGGATGGAGAAAGGGACAGGAGGAGAAAGAGGGAGTCATAAAGAGAGGTCAGGAAAACGTAAGGAGAGGACAGCGGGATCAAGAAAGGACAAAAAATGCAAGTGAGGTGGGAACGTTGTCTGGGAGGACGCCTGACCAGCTTGGAGGTTTAGAATGGAGAAATAATTACTCAGTGTTTGGTTCAAGGCAATTTTAGTAAATATTAGTCTCTGGGCATGGTTATTGGGGAATTAGCTGGTTAAGGAATGACTGCCAATGTACTAACTTTATGAGTCAATATTAACATAATTGACCCATCCAGCAGGTCCAGTTATTCAGGGTCCCGAAGAGGCGCTACCTGAGGGTCAAGGGGGGGGGGGAGAAAAGAAGGAGACCAAGCAAGGTTCTGTTGTCAAGGTCTCGTTTATTGAGAGGAATGGACAGCATTTAAAGCTCTGAGGCAGGAATAGAAACGGGAACTGAAGCTTAGGGTGGGGGAGTTTGGGAAGTGCCCAAGGATATAGGGTGAATCACTAAACTGCAAGATATCCTCCTTAAACAAAGAGGCAACAGTCTTCCGGGGACATGTTCTTTGAAAAGGTCGAACCCTTCTCAAGAATCTGCTCAGGGACATCCGGTGTTTGCTCAGGCTGAAACATCCTGTGATTGCTCCCGGAACCTTCCTGGGAGAGGCTTTTGTCCAACAATCTCATAATCTTACAGCAGCCACCTTAGGACTGAGCGCCCTGTGACTGCATAGCTCAGAATGGCTCCCTACACATAATAATAATAATAATAATAATAATAATAATAATAATAATAATAATAATAATAATAATCCTATACCAGTTCACTTCCTGCTGCCTGCCCATCCAGATGTAGAACTCTCAGCTCCTTTTCCTGCACCAAGTCTGCCTGCACGTTGCCATGCTTCCTGCCATGATGATAATGGACTGAACCTCTGAAACTGTAAGTCAGCCCCAACAAATGTTGGCCTTTATAGGAGTTGCCACGGTCATGGTGTCTCGTCACAGCAGTAAACCCTAAGACAGTATATAACATATACATACCCCTCAGCAAGAGTCTCCGCCCACGAGATACAAGCGTCTAGAAATACACAGCTTAAAATGCCTTCCTTGTTAAGCATTTGACCTGTGACAGCTGGACGCTAGGACCAATTGCCAAACTCAGCCTTTCAAAATAAGAGTGTAAACTCCCAGCTCTCAGGCACAGCCTGATGCCTTTGGCCATCCCCGCAACGTTGCCTGGCAACAAAGCCATGCTTCTCAGTTACAAACATACAATGTATAGGAACTTCAAAGCAAAGGCAGAGAAATCAAATTACTAACAAATTAACAGCCCAAACTATAAATATTGCAAAGATGCTCATGTAGGTCTTTCAAGGAGGACTAGATGTACATATATGCATTATTAAAGTTTCACTCTGTGCGTCATGTGGAGCATGATCTGTGGGAATAATCAGTTTAGAGAGCGTTTAAAAAAAAATAAAACAAAAAAACAGGGTCGTGAAGTGTAAGAGACCAGGCTTGACTGGACTGAGCGTGCAAATCCAGCACCTGAGAGGAGGAAGCAGGGAATTTGCAACAGCAAGAACAACCTGGGCTGTATAAGCAGATCCTGTTAGACAACAACAAAATAGGCCAAAGCATGTGACTGGTGTGTGGGCACCTGTGTGTTTGTCACCCATGTGCATGCATGTGTGTTTGCCTTCTATGTGTATGCACATGTGTGTTTGTCTCCTGTGTGTATACTCATGTGTGTTTATCACCCAAGTGTTCACACACATGTGTTTGTCTCCTATGTGTATGCACATGTGTGTTTGTCTCCTGTATGTCTATGCTCATGTGTGTTTGTCATCCATGTGTCCCATATGTGTGTTTGTATCCTGGGTATGCACATATGTGTGTGTCAACTGTGTGTGTCACCCGTGTATGGGCACATGTGTGCCTGTTACATGTGTATGCTTATGTGTGGTGGTTTTTTAGCATACTGACAAGAGGTTGGGGAGGAACCCAGTTGGTAAAGTGCTTTTTATACAAGAATAAGGATCTGAGTTTGATCTCTAATGGTCACACACAAGTCAGGCAAGACCGTACATAAGCCCATCATTGGTTAGGGACTCAGGGGTGGGGCCTCCCCGGAACTCACTGCTAGCATCCTAGGCAAGTCAGTGATCTCTAAGATGAAGAAAGGTTGAGGAAAACACTCATCTCTGACCTCCACATGCACATGCATGTACATACGTCTGCATGCATGCTCACCCGAACACATATGTGCACTAAAGGAACAGGGACATGCACAAGAGAGACACAATAGAATAAAGACGCAGGCCTAAAGTGACTCAGTGACAGTGTTGACCCTTCAACTGTCACCTGCGAACACAGTATAGTAACTGAACAGTGAGATGAGTTGTATTTGCTCCAAAACATATTTGTTCAAAAAATTAGAAGTTCTATTTATTTATTCATTTATTTCATGGTCTGTTTTTGGCAGACTGATTAATGCCTCTTGTAATTCTAGTGGTTAATTCTTGCCATCAGGAGACGTGTGTTTCAATCCTGTATTTTATATAATTTAAGTGCATTTCACGAATTGTAACGGGAAAGCAATGCAAGATTGAATTCCTTCCTAGACTCGTCTTTGGCTACACAGCTCTTCCTCAGGCTGCACACCCTGGTCTAGCAAACACTTTGTTTTAGGGAGGACAAGTTAACAAGTGAGGACGGCAGATGAGCAGGGTGTGTGGGGTTGCCACATCACACCAGGAAAGGGTTATGCCCATGACTGACTTCCTACAAACCATGGTACAGTGTGGCTGCATCCAGATGGGAGGAAACAAAGATCCACTCCTTCTTTGTGTTCTTAAAAAGCAAAGTTATGAGGATAGAGAGACTGCTCAGTGGTTAAGAGTACATGGTCCTCTTCTGAAAGATCCAATCAGAAGAGCCAAGTTAGTTCCCAGAATCCACATGGAGCAGCACACAACCACCCATGACTCCAGCTCCAGCACCCTCCTTTAGACTCTGAGGCATCTACACACACACACACACACACACACACACACACACACACACACACACACACTGAGGGTATCTACACACACACACACACACACACTGAGGGTATCTACACACACACACACACACACACACACACACACACACACACACACACACACACTGAGGGCATCTACACACACATACATAAACACACACACACACACGCACACACACACACACACACACACACTGAGGGCATCTACACACACACACACACACACACACATACGTACATCATTAAATGAAAAAACTAAAGCTACCTTAATTTCTTTAAATATTTTTATATAAGCAGCTCTCATTGCAAAATGGTTCTAAATTAAGCTGCGATTCACAGAGCTATGCAAATGTCAGTGCTGGTGGCACAGAAATGTTCTCAGCTATAAACAAACCACAGGAATATGCACCACAAGTGTTTAGAGACACAAGGCATCAGGTTTAAATCCATGAACCGGTTCATGAACAAGAGGATGAATGACAACCGTGTGAAAGAAGCACAGGATCCCACAGGACTCTCCCGGGGCAGCCCAATGGGCCGCCTACATGGCAGTTCACAGAGTTTGCTCTAGAAGAAGCCAGAGGTCTTTCTTGCTCCAATTCACGTATTTCCTCCTGATGCTTCTGTGGCTCCCAGTGGTGAATGATTAGAGTGAGAGATGGGAGTCAGTACCCGTTGACAGTAGTCTATGTCATACGTCATGTATGTGCACACGCATGAGCATGCACATGTGTGCCCTCTGGGCCCATGTGGAGGTCAAAGGCCAGCTCCCAGAGGACATGACTCCCCTTCCATTATGTGGGACCCCATTTTGGTTACTTTTCTACTGCTGTTATAAGACACCACGACCAAAGCAACTTATAGATTTTGTTGAGGGCTTATAGTTCCAGAGGGCTAGAGCCTGTGACCGTCATAGCAGGAAGGATGGCAGTAGGCAGGCACAGTGCTAGAGCAGTAGCTAAGAGTTTGCATGTTGATCCACAGGCAGGAGGCACTGGGAACACTGTAGGCTTTTGAAGCCTCAAATCCCAACCCCAGTGGCACATCTCCAGCAAGGCAACACCTAATCCTTCACAAACAGAACTACCTACTGGGAACCGAGTTTCTAGACATATGAACTTGTGGGAGCCGTCGTCATTCAAAACACCGCAGGTCTAGAATTGAATTTTGTTCGTCAAGCCCGGCAGAGATGCGTCCTGCTGGCCTGTCGACTGTCTCCAAAACACAAGCTGGACAGCCAGATTTGTGATGAGATTACATCATCTACAAATTTCAAATTTCAGGCGCCCAAGCAAGGTTTGAAACAGGAAGCTAAGCAGCAGTTCTTCCTGTCTTGGTCTCGGCTGTTGGAAAGCAGTGTGTAGAGACACTTAACCCTCCTGCCTCGGTGCTAAGGTCCAGGCTGGCAGAGTGTACCCCTTCTTTCTGGCATCTTGTTCATTCCCTCCCTGGAAAGCCATCCACCCAGATATGGGTTCCATGACCCAGTGTCCTATAGGTCTTCTGTCCAAACAGTGCTGCCTTACAAGAACCAGCTATTGCTACGGGCTTGACTTCATGGTCAGAATACTGGCATATCCTGGCCTAAAGCATAGTGGGGCTTCCCAGGATAGATCTAAAAAGGAAGCAGCTCTGATCCTCTCCTGCCCCTTCCTCGCCGTTGTTTTTCTGTATAGTCTCAGCGTTAAAGCCTTCCCTGTATTTGTCTCTCTATATCGAGTTGCAGAGGTTGTGAACGTGGGCTTGACCTCTGTTCTCTCCTACGGGATAGTACCTGGTCAGGGCAGGTACGTAACAAAGGTCTGTCAAATAAGTGATGTTTATTTTCCGGAAAGTTTTAGACAGATTGGGATGCTAGAGGTTGCCCCAGCTTACCAAACGATTCCATTTGTGGCAGGTGCTATTCTCTTCCTTATATGAAACAGAATTCTCCAGACAGACCCGTAACTAAACCAACAGTGGGGTCAGGCATGTTCATAAACAACCGGAACCCATTCACTCATTTAATCGTTATTGCCTGAATATTTATAGGAGAGAGATAAAGGGCTTTTGGGGGGGGATTTTTTATGGGTCAAGATTATACAGAGTCCTAAGCCTTAGCCAGTGTGATTTCCCCAACAGCAGTGAGGAGTGAGTGAGTGAGTGAGTGAGTGAGTGAACACTTACTATCCCAGATGTAACTAAGTAACAGGAGTCTTTCCTTACTGAGACCCCTAGGAAGGGGAGACTAGACCACTTCCTCTGACCCTGTTATTTTGTATTTAAAGAGAAGAAAACTAACCATCGGTGAACTGAGGGAAACTTCCCAGTGCAAGCCACATGACAAACCTTCCAAGGGAATGAAGTAGAATTTCGGAAGAGTGGAGCGTACCGTCTGCTGACCTGAAGCAATACATGTTATAATTCATTGAAGAAACAACGCAGGCCTTGGTGCCTTCATTGTTGATGAGCATTAATTTTCAAGCTGCTTAATTGCTACTAAAATACAATGGAAAATGCAAGTATACATGCATGCTTGTTAAAAGCAATGACAGAATCAGTTAGTGTGCCATATAATCCAACAGCCAACAGATGACCGACGGAAACGGATCAGGGATAAGCAGGAGACTGGAGTGAGTGCTGGCATCCCAAAGTTCAACAAAGAGATATGCCTGCAAACAGCACTTCCCATTTATAGTGCATAATTAAATAACTTATGTGGCAATTAAATTACATGCCAATTAAGTAGAATTGCAAGCTCTAATGCAGCGAGCGGAAACAAGTGAAGCCCTCACCAAGGCACGTCAATTGCTTTTCTCTACTAAGCTGAATTGACATTTTAAAAATTATTGCTGACCTGTCTCATGTACTTCCAGCATTTAGAATATACGTTTGAATTAGATCATTTAAAACATAAAGGGAAAAAAACCACTGAATTGGGTTATGATAAGTAGACTCTGTCTCATCCAAACAAAACAGTAAATGAAAAAAAAAATCTGTTGCAATGAATTGTTTTACTATAGTTGTTTAAATCCGTTTTGTGTGTGCCTCTGAACTGCTACAAAGGAAAGTGGGAGGTACCCAGAACTGTGTTTAGATTCCGCATTAAGCTAACTTCTTCACCCATGCACTAAACTCATACTTCACAATTCATAGGCAAACCTGTCTATGTCCGCAGCTACCAGCTCTTTTGCGATGTGATTGGAAGTCCATTTATTGTCTGCTTACGGGGGCATTTTAATGTAACAGATTTCTTCACAAGCCCGTTGCTACGGTTTGTGTGTCTCCTAGAATGGAGTCAGAAAGATGTTACATAATGTTTACCCACTCCTCTGCCTGGCATTCTAGTTCATATCAATCACAGCACAAAAACAGGGGATCAGAACAGCATAGCCCTGCAGGGCTATGTGCCGGTGGCACTGTGTGGTCCCTGGGTCCAATCCTCAGTGCCATATGCACATAAATAATACAAATGAAAAAGGGGAAATATCCACTCCTTGTAGTCAACAAACTACTTATCCTACTGGAGTTCACCAGGTCTATTTTCTCTCCTCTCTGACCTGAAATGGCAATTTGCTTCCATTTAGGCTTGGGTGATGGCTGGTGGATGGCTACGCATGCCCACTGCTTACCCTTCTGAGCGAAGAAACGTCTTGTTCATCTTCTGAATATGACAGCAGAGATATGCACAGGTCACCATGACACTGACCAATGATGAGCTTCCAGACTTATGTGGAGAAGTGGTGACAAACGGAAAAATGTGCCGTGAGAGGGAGACACTATGAGAAGGAAGGGAGAGCTGGAGGGGAAGTCTGGCAGATCTCGTGACTGGAATAGTGTGTGTAAGTGGGATGGACCATTGGAAGCTGGAAGTTGAGGCTGCATATAGGTTTCATTTGGGGTTATATTTCAGTGAATGGCTGCTTACAGGGGTGGAGACACTAGATAATTAAGTTATTCTGGTGACCAGCCTAGGTGTGCCCTGAGAGTGGTTTAAGTCGTTGGACTAAGTTATCCTAAAGGGATCAGATGAACAAGAGGAGATTGAGGTCAAAGGGCAAGCAAAATTAAGATGAAAGAGATTATTAAAAGTATAATTGCAATGAACAAAAGAAATATGTGAATATTTGTGTCTCTTCAACACTCATACATCACAATCCTTCTGGTGGCTGCAGAAATGGATGACTGACTAGAGAATTCCTGCTGCTCTCCCAGAGGACTGGAACTCAGTGCCCAGCAGCTATATAACTCCAGCACCAGGGGACCCCATGCCCCCTGCCATGCTTGTCACACAGAATGTGCACACACACGTGCGCACACGCACACGCACACACACACACACACACACAAATAAATTTTTAAAAATTCCTTCTCCTCTTAGGAGTTGTAGCTTTGGGAAGATTGAGGCCTGGGTACCCAGGAAGACAGCCCCCTTCCACCATGGCAGGACATGACTGTATATTTTCACTCCCCATGGCAGACACATCAGGTCAAGCATGTCTTCACACATCTTCTGGCACCTTCATCTTGAAATCCCAACAGCAAGAAACAAACCCCATGGTTTATAAACCACCCGGCCTCCAGTACTTTTTTCATAGCAGCCCAATAGACAAACAATGATTTCTGATCTGTGATCAATTTTGCCTGATCTCTCCTTGCTTAAAAATCATGCACACTAAATATCATCAGTCCTCATCACTGAGGGAGTTGAGAGCGGGACAGATGAGGTCACAATGTTAACAACAATGCAAGCTGTCCCAATGACCCTACTGTCTGGCTAGGGGTTGATGACTCCCTGCAAATTCCCCAACAGCCATTCCTTGAGTGCCCAGTGCCATGTGGACCCATTCAACTTGCCTAGGTCTGGCAGGAGCAAAGTCTTGCAGTACCTGGCTCCTGTTGCTTCTCCCTCATGCACCTGAGTATAAGTGTGGGAGAGATGGGGAGAAGGAATTGACCCTGAACGCTAGAGGGGATAGACTGACCATCTCAGGCCCCACTGACTACGTATGGCTCCTCGTTCTCTGAGACTTAAAACACTGTTCCAGGCAGTTGTTCAGGGACAGCAATTCTAAGCAACTGGGGGAAGACGTAAGTGACAAGCAGCAGCCAGTCTAGTATATGGGCCTCATAGAACAAGTTGGAAACAGGTCCAAAGTTATCAACACATAGGTGACACCCAGGCCTGGGCTCGGAAGTCAGGTGAGGTACAGCACACAGAAGTAAAGCATATGGAGACTCATGAGGTAGTTGGAGAAAAAGAGACTGTGTAGCCACTGAGAAGGAAGGCCTCTAGGAGAGGAGAATCATCTTGTAGAAGTCAGGGTGGAGAAGGAACTGAGGTGTTTGTATCACTACAGAGGATGAAGATGCAGAGCTAAACAAGAGGCCACAACAATGGGTTTCGGAGGCATGTGTGTGTGTCGTATTGTACACACAAGATTGGGACCAGAGGATGCAAATGCGTTTGTAGGTGCAAAGTGGTACTTTCTTCATTGTGAAGAAAGAAATCCAGTTAGATTACCCACCATTGGATAGAACAAAATGCAAAGAAAGAGTGTTCTTCATTTGGTTAACCAGCAGGCTGGTAATAAAGACATAAAGAATTCCAGCAATTTAGGGGGTTGTGCTTATGTGGAAACGTAGTTTCATAGACACAAAATGGGAACATAATCTGAGAAGCACTTAGAAGCTGTGGTAATGGGCCTATAAACAAGACCAGGCCCCTTAGTACACCCAGAACTCATTCTCTAATGAACCACAGAATACATATAATCCCTTAACAGCACAGAGATACAACAGTAAGACAGAATTTGGTAACAAAGTCTGTGCAAAATAATATGTCACCAGATAAGGTGTATCATCCGTGAGAGTGATGCTTACAGTGGTATTTCACAGGAGAAGCTGTGATGAGGAAAAGCACCCACAGACAAGCCTGAGTTCATCTCTGGTTTTAGACTAACCACTTTAGGAGCTCATTCCTAGAGATGCAAACATGGTGTTTTCTTTTTAATCAGATAGTTTTCATCACCAGGCAAATATTTTGTCTTTTTAAAGCAAAACGAAATGAGGCTAGCAAGATGGTTCAGTGGGTAAAGTTGTGGCTCAGTGGGTAAGGGTGTGGCTCAGTGGATGAGGGTGTGGTTTATTGGGTGCTTGTTGCTTAGGCTGAGTTCATACCCTGGAACCCACATGGTGGAAGGAAAGAACAAACTCCTGCATGTTGCCATATGGTCTTCATACCCACTCAAACATATAAACAAAAATAAATAAATAAACAAAGGTAAAAAGGCTATTTGAGATAAAACAAAATCTTGAAAATAACATTTGCTATTTTAAAACAAAAATTAAAAACAACAAAGTAATTGTCTTAGTTAGCTTTTTTATCACTGGGATAAAGACCATCACCAAAACAACTTGAATAAGAGTTTGTTTATCTACAGCTTGTAGTCCTCCTGAAAGGAAATCAGGATAGAAACTCAAACAAGAACTTGGAATTGGGAAGTCAAGAGGCCATGGAGGAGTACTGCATACTGGTTTGCTGCTCATGGCTTCCCAGATTACTTAATATAACCCAAGATCACCTGTCCAGTGATAGTAAACTCAGAGTGGGCTGGGCCCACCAATAGCTATCATTAATCAAAAAACCCCCGTCCCCCACAAACTTGCTAATAGACCAGTCTTATGCAGGCATTTTCTCACTTAAAGTTCCCTCTTCCAAAATGACCCAAGCTATGTCAAGTTGTCACAAAATTAATCAGTCCTCTTGTCACACAAATACATCATTATTAAACCGTAACCTTTCCTTTTTTGTTTAACCCCAAGATTTCATGTTAATATTAACATCACAATATCAAACACATTCCAACTTTTAAAAGTCCCTCAGTCTTTAAAAGTTCAGTTAGTTATTTTCTGACTTTTATGTTTGTCATTTTTCTTCTAAAAACCTTTTAAATATTTGACAAAGGGTCTAAAAATGTGTCCTGAGATCTTTTTATAATTTACTTTGAAGTTTGAGAGCACAAAGGGAGACTCCTCATAGCAATCTGGCTATGAAACCTTTTTTGATTATTTCTTTATGCTTCAGGAGAATCTTGCAGTTCCCTTTCTAAAGACCCAGTATGTTTCTAATAAATTTGGTTATTTATATTTTCACTATATTTTAAACTGCCAATCACAGGAATGTTGCAACCGTGTGTTCTTCCATATTCTCTAAGTGATCATTATAGATTTCTGTGAGTTTATTCTCACATTTTGAACTCATTAACTTTTCCTGTTTCTCTTCTTGCAGTTTCCATATTCTGAATCATGTAATAAGCTCTGTGTTCTTGATGGCTAACTTCATTTTTCACTTGACTGGGTTTAATGTTACCAAGAAATACACTTTTAGGCATATCTGTGAAGGGGTTTCCATGCAGACTTAACTTAAGGAGGAAAGACCTACCATGCATATGAGCAGGGTGCCTAGACTGAAAAAAGGGGAAATAAGTACCAGCATTTTTTTCTTTGCTTCCCAACTGTGCAGGAAACGTGCCCAACATGGCACACCAGCCTCACAAGCCTTTTCCAGTCATGAAGACTGTGCACTTCAAATTTTGAACCACAAGATTGTACTTCAAACCCTGAGCCTGCAAACTGTGCACTGCAAGTTATGAGCCACAAGACTGTGCACTTCAAACTGTGAGCCACAAGACTGTGCACTTCAAACCATGAGCCAGTAGACTGTGCACTTCAAACTGTGAGCCAGCAGACTGTGTACTTCAAACTGTGAGCCAGCAGACTGTGTACTTCAAACTGTGAGCCAGCAGACTGTGTACTTCAAACTGTGAGCCAGCAGACTGTGCACTTCAAACTGTGAGCCACAAGACTGTGCACTTCAAACTGTGAGCCAGTAGACTGTGCACTTCAAACTGTGAGCCACAAGACTGTGCACTTCAAACCATGAGCCACTAGACTGTGTACTTCAAACCCTGAGCCAGCAAACTGTGAACTGCAAATTATGAGGCAGAAGACTGTGCACTTCAAACTGTGAGCCACAAGACTGTGCACTTCAAACCGTGAGCCAGCAGACTGTCCTTCAACCTGTGAGCCACAAGACTGTGCATTTCAAACCGTGAGCTAGAAGCCCTTTCTTCCATAAGTTGTTTTTGTCAGGCCTTTTGTCATAGCATAAAAAAAGAACTAAAACACATCCAAATCTAATTATGTGAATTTTAATAACCTATATATGGTGTATATCTCTCACCACCAGCAGTGTTTTTCATAAACATAATTAGTCCCATGGGTGATAGACTACTCTGTTTTTTAGCTCAGGACATTTTTATTTAATTGTTTTTCTCATTTCCTAGGGTATGTTTTTGTTGGACAATACCTGTCCTGTGTAGTTGTAATAGTATGCTAATCACTCGGGTGACTGGAAATTTGGTTGTTTCCAGTATTGTACAATTAGTATGGTTAGGATGAAAAAAAATCACACATGTCCTTATAGATATCCCTGTCTCTCCAGGAGAACTTCCTGTGGAGGGAATAATATTGGATCATTGGAGGTATATTTTGAGTATAAAGGACTTCCTCCCCTTAATTAATTTACTTATTTACTTCAGGTCCCAACTGCAGCCTTGCCCTCCTCCGCATTCCCCACCCTCACAAGCACCTCCTCCATTACCGTAATTCAAGGTTTGCTGCTCCTTCTGTCAAATTTCTTTTCAATCTTTTTTCACTCCAATTGTTTTGTTTTGTTTTGTTTTGTTTGAGGGGAGGGTTACCAAGTATTTTCTATATTATAAAAAGTGTCCTCAGATTATTTTCACTTCTTTCTTTCTTTTCATTCACTCATTCATTCTTTTTACACATTTCAGGTTGATCTTCACTCCTCTCCTTTTTGCTCAATAAACCCTTTCCTCTTGGATACTGAAAATTGAGCATCATTTAAACATTATCTTTTTGTATGGCAGACTGTGAAAGATTACATGGCATATTCTTAAATTCTTAACTCCCACCTATGCTGCATATTACCAAATTGAGGATCTTTATTATTAACTTATTGCTTAATTAAATTATTAACTTATTGCTTCCAGTTCCAGAGCTGGTTAGTGATACATCTGGCATTTAAAGCTGGGTCTTCTGTCTTTCTGAATCCTGATCTTACTGGGTCAGGGTTACATACTCATATGCCCTCCACCCTCTTCTTGTCTATAGGAGATTCCCCAGTAGCAAGGACTTCTGATTTTGGATCATCTGGCTTTGATAGTCAGAAATGACTTATTTTGGAAGTGTGGTTTCTTCCAGCCTGTGATACAACCAACACAGGGACCATCCAATCAACATCTGCGTGCAATTCATTTGCAAAGTATTTTCTGGGAGGCGACTGCCAATCTAGATTGATGAGCTTACCATTCCTGTTAACACCTGAGACAGTGTACTAATATAAAGCTTTTCTATTCCTCATATAGAAAAGGTTTCCTTGGAGATCCATTTTGAAGAATCCAATCCATGAACAGTTGAGTTCAGGCTCTGGGCCCTGTGGCCTGAGAGCTCATCATGGTAGAATCACGTGGTAGATGAAGCCCAAACACCTTATAAGAGGAAGAGGATAACATCCCACAGTCCCCTTGAAAAGTACAGACTGTGACTGAGAAGCTCCTAGCAGCTCTACCTACTCAAAGTTCTGCCACTTCTAGGTATTAGCAGAGGACCAAACAGGCAGTTGACACATGGACCTCTGGGTCAACAGCAGGCACCCATGCAACTGCTTTGGGAGTTGATTCTAAAGTGTAGGAAGAAGGACTTGATGGATACAGTGGCCTGGCACTGACATCAGCAACTCCTCTCAGATGACCTTTGAGCAGGAAATAAGGGCGTGGTTTTCCAGGTAGTATAACTTCTGTGACCTGAGTTCGAGACGATGGCTGATTTTGGACTTCTTCCTACCTAATTTAGCTCAGTGAATCAAGGATGGAATCAGAAACTCCCAGTGGATGGTGGTGTGTGTCTCTCCAGTTTCTATCACTATAATCTTTGTAGGTAGTTTTCATGCACAGCTGAGAACAGTAGACCAGGAGTTCTTGTTGTTTTATTATATCTCTTTGGAGAATCCTAGGTGAAGACTACCCTAGGATGGTCCTGGAGACTGGATTATGACAATGTCCCCTGTCCCTTCTAAGAACTGGAATATGTCTGCCAGGGGAGACTTCATAAACATTGGCTAAGGTCCTGCCATATACTCACAGAGAAGTAACAAGTTTCTCCTGGTATCTCTGAGTGCTTAGACTGAGATTGCCTGGAGGAGATTCTTCCCGTTACAGCAGACATCCAATGAGTACTTGTATCACACAATGTTCTGGGACACACAGGAACCATCATGGATGCCCTACCAGTCAATGATGGTCAACAGTGAACAGAGGTTTCTATGACATAACACTCCTTACGCCTTTTCCAAAGAGAGAATCTTTTATAGACATCCCCTGTCAATAAAAAAAGCTGGTGACCAATGAACTGAGGCAGAAAAATAGGAGGTAGGACACTGGTCAGGAGACAGAAGATTCTGAGAAAAAGTGAGAGTACCTAAGGAGATTCAAGGGAACTTGAGGGGGAAAGACGTAAACCAGCAGGTAGCAGAACGCAGGTTAAAATAAGGAGAGATTTGAGCAAGACACCGGAGATACCAAGGAAGACTTTCACTAAGGAAGAAGCAGGTCAGGACTGAAGGAAAGGTAACTAACCAAGTGGTAGACATAGAAAAGGGCAAGTGGGTTAAGTGAGTTCTGAGCTACTCAGGGGATGAGCCAAAGATTATGGCCTAGGCAATAATAAATAATGTCAGACTCGTCGTCCCAGGAGCAGGGACTGGGACAGGAGAAATGGATTCTTCTTTGTACACTTTTCCTTGGACATAGGACGTTCTCAAAACACGGGCTCCATGAAGTAATAAAAACAAAATAAATAAAAATAGAATTTGAAATGGCGTTTTTGAAAGCACAGTACTGAAAATTGGCATTATTAGAGATGGCTGAGTTGTGCTGGGGTGCTCTGTTGCTTTGGGATGCAGCTGACCAAGGACGCTAAGTCAGGTCAGATTGACCTGACAGGCTTTGCTATTCTTGGAAGTTTCCTAGTACAGAAAACAGCTCTTTACCCTGAGAACCATGGGCATCCCAGGGTCACATGCAATTTCTTGCTTTAATGCTTACTTAAGGACATTAGGGAATGTTTCTTGGTTTTCTTTCCCTTTCAGACATAGCTAAGGTGGTCCTCAACCCTGGTTCTATGGCCCAAGAGACATAAATAGATGAAAGGAACATAAGCAGACTTAAATGCACAGGTAGAACTTCCACATCGTAGTGTGACTGTCCGGTGTCCCCGTGTTCCCTGTGGCGGTTGGTTCCATGTTCATGCTCTGTTTATCTGTGTACAAAGTAATTATAGTAACTCTATAGTAACTATAGTAATTATAGTAACCCTCTCGATAGTACAAGGGAGGCCTTTCCAATGCGTTAAAAGATTTAATCACAATAAATAAATAAATAAATAAATAAATAAATAAATAAATAAATAAACAAACAAACCAACCCTGAGGTTTCACAGAGAGAATTCTGCCTCAGACTCCAAAGTAAAAACTCCAACCTACATTTCTCTCCTGCTGGCTCTGACACATCAACTCCTATAACTACTTGAGGGAATTGCTTCCAACAATCCTCTTAATATATGTCTTGTTGATAATGTTTCTCTGGAGACCCATGACAAACACACACACACACACACCCCAATTGTGGAAAATACTTCCCAGGGTCATATCCCCATTCCAAAATGCAGCCAGGGACATTGACCGTGTTTTATGTATCTTTGTCACCTCAGATTACAACATGGTGACTTTCCAGACTAATACTTGATGGCTGCTGAGTTAACGATGAACGGACTGATGCTCACTGCTGACTGTCCACCCAGCAAACAAGGGAAGCCAGGCAAGAATGATGAACAGGTTGGGGGGTGGGGAGGAGAAGAACCCAGGCAGAGTGGAGCTGGACGGTGGGCAGTTCAACAACTATGGAAGCCACAGGAATAGTAAGTTAGAAAAACCAAAGACCTTGAGAGGAAAGAGCTTGAATTTTTGTACCAATAACCAGCAAACAAACAAACAAGCAGGCAAACAAACAGAACTCAGCTCCACCCCAGGCTCCTGGCTCTGAATTTGCAGGAATGAGGCTTGCTCTTCACCTTGTTCTCTACCTCAAGGCTTAGGCACAGAACTCAAAGAACCCAAGAACAGAAATCCAGAAACAATCACTGTCTGCCTTCATTGAGAACAGCTATAGTGCTTAAACCATGAGCCTTAAGCAAGCCCTAAACAGCAGACTGCAGTGGGCCAGAAGTTGGGGCAGGTCTATAGCCAGGATTACAGGGAGATTCACACAGAAACACACCCCATGCTGGGTCATGCCAAATCTGCCAATTAACCCAAAGTACGGCTAGTTTTGCTCTCCAAAGTAACTTGTCTAGACCAGTGACTGTGAAGTAGCATGGAATCTGTGTGTGTTAGCTCCCATTCACAAGGCAAGTGTGCAAACAGATCAAACTGTTCATGGGGTCTGTGTGCGTTAGCTCCCATTCACAAGGCAAGTGGGCAAACAGATCAAGAGTCCATACAATCATCACCTCTTTATCTTTTTACACAAGAAAGAACCCTCCATTTTAGGAAGTGCATACAATCCTACTCTAAGGATACATGACTTAGTCTTTCTGAAACTTTGCTAAAATGTTATTTTACAAGACAGTTAACCAGTAAGATAAACAGTGGCTGGACACAGTCCATGCTAATAGCAAATCACTGTGGTCACAGCACATACCTCAAGCCATCAAAGGCCATCCCCCAACTGCATGAAGAACGATTTCGTCTCACTACCTAGCAGGGGCCATGTTCAGACTACAAACTCATTCTGCAGAACGAATGAAACAAGGCAACCAGCCACACAAGGTAACAGGAAACAAGAGGGTGTGGAAAGTGGGGGATGGAGAAACAGTGGAAACGGTAAAATGTGGGAACCGGAGGATGTGTTCATTTGAAGAAAAAACACACCAAAAGCAAGTAACTGCCCACCATCTCCTTGGACATAATGCTGGTGTGAGATTTCTAAAAGGTTGTCCTTCTATTTAGGCTAAAAGAATTCCAGCACAGAGCAGGTGTAAGAAGCAGCCACAGGGTCAGGAGCTACACAGGAATGAGGCTTGTGCTACATACACAAGACAGACACGGCTTCAGCATTCCACAGAATTTACTCCAGGCTAAGATACTATGCAAACCAAAGCAGACAGTTTTTAAAGTGCTAAATTTGTGAACTTACAATTTTAGGTAAAACTATGAGACTCGTGTCATATATACCAATAACTGTAAACGACCATGAAGCATTAATGGGTGATTGTACTGAATGCCGCTGACTCAGGATCAAGTCCTGACCTCCCAGAGCAGGGGCGGTTGGTGACCGGCACGCAGTGAGTATTCTGATATTCTCGGAAATGTGAGGAAAACTGACTGGTAGGTTTTCCCGTAGGTGTTGCTCATTTTTGCCCTTCCCCGGGGCTTACAGACTGAGATGACATTAGTCTTAAAAGCATGTTTTTCAGTCCAGAAATCCTTCAGGGCCCACGGCAGCCATGGCTGAGGGGTCAGGTGACTACTTAAAGGGGAGCAGGCTTGGAAGCCTGGGGCGATCAGTAGAGGACTATTTTGAACTTGTACATTTTATTCAAAGTTATGAATGAAGCTAATCAGACAAGAAGGTGTGAGATGAAGCTGTGTGTGATAATGCATGACTAAAATCCCAGCACTTCCAAGCTGAGGCAGAAAGACCACCGTGAGTTCAAGGCCAGCTTGAACTACGGAGCATGATTCTGTCTCAAAAATAAAACAAACACATCCAACCAAAGAATGAAAATGAAGAAAAAGGAACGAGAGTTTTGTGATGCATGCCAGTACCACACTGGACACATCACTCCACTGGGTCTCCTCCCTAAAGCTGTGTTTTTAATACATGAACCTCAATCAAATGAACACTGATTAGAGATGGTGCAGCAGCGACTTGGGGAAGGAGGAGTCCCACTGACACAGGGCGTCCCCGGGAACAGCTGGTCTCATAAGAGGAGAATCATTTTCCCCATCTTCCCACTGCTGTGAATGATGTCTTCATGGGCCTGGGCCGCCTTCTCCAGTGGATACTCAGAGCCTATCACAGGTTTCACCCAACCTTTTTCTATTCCTGCTTGGAGGATGCCTGCGAATTGCTGGAATTCCTCCTAGAGGAGAGGGATTGGAAAAACAAAAGTGTGTGACTGTAGTTGTTTCGTGGCAGGACCAGAAAGGTCCTCCTGCAAATATGAAGATTTGACAGTTTCCTCAGACCACGCTTTAACTCTCTGTCATTCACATATGCCTGGGACAGTGTTAGTATATGAAATACCATCTTGAAATAGCTGCGACTAGTGCTCCCTCTCCGTACCGCTGCTCTCTCGAACCATGCAGGGCCTAACTGGTGTCCACCTCTCCAGTCAGGTGACCAAGTTTAACATGGACTTCAACTGTCAATCTGCTGACCAGCACAATCAGAACCACCCCTTCCTTACCTTGGTGGATGAAAAGAGAGAGACTCCGATTATACTTGTCTCTTTTGCCATGGTGTCCCTTGGGTTTATCTCAATGGAACCTCTACAGCCAACGATCTATCATGGAAACAACAGGCACACAGTGGAAGGTGGCTGTGGAACAGGGTCACCGCTGGTGGGATTCGAGGTGCAGGGAGTCATACTTACAATGACCCGCCCTCCGCAGGACAGGAGCTTCAGGTCATTGCTGAGGTTCTTGTTCGCCAGCATCTCAATAATCACATCAACCCCCTTGTCAGCAACAGACGTCTGCGTGATAAGAACAAGATGAAGGCGAGAGGCAGTGAAACCGCTCCTCTAAACTAACACCAAAACCAACAGCGCAGCGTTAAAATAATCTCATTACGAAGCAGCCAGCCACACTCTCTGCGGTGCAAACTTAGAAACACTGGATGAGCTAGCATAAATGGGTCAAATCTGTATGGATTAGTGTGTGTGTGTGTGTGTGGGTGTGTGTGTGCGTGTGTGAGTGCGTGTGTGAGTGCGTGTGTGTGTGTGTGAGTGTGTGTGTGAGTGTGTGTGTGAGTGTGTGTGTGTGCGTGCGTGGGTGGTACCTGTGTGTGGGTTGGGGGCTGTAGGTGTGTACTTGTGGGTGGGTGGGTGTGGTGTGTATTTCTGCCTGTGTACATATTGTGTTATAGGTGGTTTATCATTTGCTTGATATACTAATTCTTTCTGTCTGCACTGTTGGGTGTTGGTTCTCTACATTTTAAACTGGTTCTTGAAGATCCAGCAATGTTATGATTATTTTACATTAGATTTTTATTACAGTATAAGTAATGAGTACTTAAACCAGGCATGGTAATAGATGTAGAATGGGTGTATGTAGGATGATGTCATTATACAGCAAGGCGGGTCCAGGATCAGGCAAAGCCTATCACTGAATGAGAAGGAAGGGTAGGCAGGAAAAACCTCGGGAGGGAGGAGGAGGAGCGAAGGAGGAAGATGGAGACGGAGGAGGAGGATTCCAATCCAGCCCCTGCTGGACTTCTAGAACCTTGACTTTGCTGGGCAGCTGAACCAGAGAGTTCGAGGCTAGCAGAGAGCTGCCGGGAGAGATACTAATCTAAGATAAATGAGCGCTCGTTCAAATGGCCCAATGGAGCCAGAACTAGTGAAAGAGCCCGACCATGTATGTGAGGGAACCGGTTCCGCCCCTTTTTTATTTTTACCACAAACAGTTGTAGGGCACTTAAAAATAGGAATCAGGACGGAAATCCTATAAGCACAGCTTTGATGTAATGGTCAGTACCGTGTCAGCAGAGGTGAGTTACAGCCGAGAGTCACAGAAGGGAAGAGTTAAATGTCATTGCCTACACTGGTCAAAGAAAGTTCCTCAGAGGAAATGACCTGAAGGATGAAAAGGAGTTCCTTTGACAAGAGAAGGAAGGTGAAGGAAAAGGGCATACAAGAGCCTTCGGGAGGAACCGTGACAGACTGCAAACCATACTGAACAGCATGTTGGGTAAAGAACTCAGCGTCTGGGTTCTGGTTTGGTTCTATTTTTCATTAATTCAGTGTTTTAGGCACTAGAAGCTCAATAACAGACAGGGAAGTTAAAATTCCTCTTTGAACAGAGTTCCATTCTGGTTATTTCTTGATACAAGTATTTAAAGGGACAGACATCTCTGGGAACAGAGAGGACAGAGTGACTCTGCACTCAATAACACTCACAGGACAGGGGAATCGGAGGCTTAAGTAACAGATGACAGGAACAACTTGAAAGACGCTTGTCTGGAGCGAAACTGGAGGAGTAAAGGGGTGACTTGGAGGGCAGCAGGGAGAGGCTGATTTAAATGGGCACAAAATAGGTTTATGCAGAGATGGCTCAGGGTATAGTCCCTGTCCACACACAGGCTTCTGCAGATCCAGCACCATAGAAGAAGCTGGAATCCCAGAGCTGGCTGGGAGCAGAGATTCGTAAATCCTAGTCTTGAGGGCCAGGCAGTCTACAGGGAATGGTGAATCCAGGTTCACTGAGAGGCCTTGTCACATAATATAAGGTGGAAGGTATACCAAAGGATGACACCAGGGTGAACCCCTGTCCTCCACACATCCATGCACACGTGCACAACACACACACACACACACACACACACACACACACACACACACACACTTACACAAAATTTGAAAACAGACATAGACAATGATAAAAGGGCTCTTGCCAGGGCAACAGGTAAGTGCCAGGGACTGCTAGGCCAGTGACAGAGAGATGGAACTCAGGTCAGAGAGTCAACAGAGGGCATACAGACACACAGACACAGACACACAGACACACAGACACACAGACACACAGACACAGAACGTGTAATAATGTGAGGAGGAGGAGGAGGTTAGCAGTGAAGTCAGTGTGCAGGAGGACAGCCAGTTTCAAGGAGATCCAATCAAGATCTCATGCTCCTGAGGATGAGGACAGACACGGAGCAGCCTGGACGTAAGGACTCTCCACTCACCAGAGACGCAGGCTCTGTGAATGTCAGAGTACACACAGGCAGAACTGCACTGGAAGGGAGGGGGCAGGAGAGCAGTGAGTGCCCAGGGTTCCTAGATTTAGGCAGTAAAGGAAAGGAAGAGGAGAGAGGGGGAAGAGGCCTGGAGACGGTGTTGAGAACAAGACAAAAAAGAAGGTAGCAGGGCCGTGAAGGAGTCACCCTCGGGGCCCAAGATCTGATGCTGGAGAAACGAGCAGCAGCTTTACCCAGTAACCAGTCTTCCCCCAGCTCAGACCTACCTGGAGCAGCATCAGGAGTGAGCACCGGGGGCCAGCCGGCACAGATCAGAGCCCTGACTGGTGACATGGGCCAAATGGTATGGTGGAAATAAACCCATCCATACATTCTTCCTCCTTGGATAATGGCCTCTATAAAGCACTCCATGCCTGGTAAATTCTCATTGTCCTACACCTCAAGGAAGTGCCTTTGGGGATGAGTGAGGGAGTGAGTGTTGATTTAATTATCAGGAAAATATAAATAGAGACTTCAGGATTGAGGTGCGCATTGCATACAAGTTAGTAGCTGAGCACTTGCCAGGCAGACAGACAGACAGACAGACAGGTAGGACCCTGTGTGAACGGTATGATATGCGACAATAACTGAGTGTTCTCACAGGCGTAGGTGGGATAGTGATAACCCTCCCCAAGGACCCCGTTGACAAGCAGCATCTTTCCCGGATAGGTGCACTGGTTTGTAATTCTGGGAACCTTGGCTGCAATGAGATTTTTACACCCTTAATGGCTGCGCTGTGAACATCTTGTAGCTGCTACTTAACAATGAGATCTTTCAATTGACTTTCGAAAGGCTCCATCTTATTTAATACACAACGCATTACAAGCATGTCAGCAGTTTGCAGAATTAGATGCCTGTCCCTTTAATCAGTTAAAGCATGTATGGGGACGAGAGCACATGCAGACATGAACACAGAAACAATGTTATTTATTAGGCAAAATCACGTTAACTCATAAGACGGCAGTTGTTGAAATGTCTTATTTTTAAAGCCAAGTGAACCTCCCAGAAGTGCTGTTTGACCTTCTGCAGAAAACTTTACCTTGATTTTATCAATATAGTTGGCTTCTTTGTGATTAAACACTTCGTGGGCTCCGTTTTGCAGAACAAGCTTTTTTCCTTCCTCAGAACCAGCTGTGCCCAAAACCTTTAAGCCATGAGCTCTGGCAATCTGGCATGTAGCTAATCCAACCTGAAAAACAAAACATTCTCCATGTTCCCTCGAAGCCTCCAGTGCCTAGGGGGAACTGCAGATCTCATTTCTGCGGTGGTTCTCACTTGTGTGGGTCACAGTCCCTTGATGGTCACCTAAGACCATCAGAAAACACATATTTACATTACAATTCACAACATCAGTAAAATGACAATTATAAGGTAACAATGAAAATAATTTTGTCGTTGCAACATGAGGAACTGTATTAAAGCATCAGTGCTAGGAAGGGTGAGAACCTCTGCCCAACTGCTGACCCCTCCTGAAGACGCAGTCTCCCTATGCTGTGCTCAGGGCTTCCCAGTGCTTGCTGAGATCTCCAGCACTGTCTGTGTTATGCTGATGGGGACCTGTAAGCTACGAAATACAGGGGCCTTGAGCAAGTCATCAGAGCAGTGCCAAACCAGACTGTAGAGGTAACCACTGGGCAGCAGAATACTTGCTAATGCGTGCTTTGTGCAGGAGGTGCAGTCTTTAAAGATTACCTTGATACTCCTTCCTGGCTTTACTTAACCAATTAAATAACACACATTCTTTATAACAAGCACAAGGCCTCTACCATGTAAGTTAGAAATCCGCCCATGGACTTAATGCTAAAAAAAAAAAATGCATTCTAAAGAGAAAAGAAGTAATAAATGTCAATTAACAAGTGAGTGAAATTAACAGAAAGTACTGGGAAAATAATTAAACTGCAGTGGGTTAAAGAGGTTGGGAGGGGCAGGCTAGGCTACTGGGTTGAAATGAGGAGAAGGGGGTGGAAGAGAGTTTCAAGGTGACTCCTGTCCCAAGGGTGCAGGTGGTAAAGGGCAGGGATGGCAAAATGGGTAGGGAGGGAACATGTTCTGGGTATTCAAAAGGCAGAAAGAGGCATGGCGTGGCTCAGAGACCCAGCTCATGACTCGATGGAGACAGACGGCCAAGGTCCACAGCAAGGTAAAGGCTCTGGCCCACATGGAGAGCCATGGCGGTCTGGGAGAGCCATGGCGGTCTGGAGAGCCTTAGCATCCAGGGAGCGCCAGCAGCTTTGACCTCCAGAGTCTGGCCTGCATACAGACAAAGACCCCGCCAAGCGCGGACAAAGTGGTGATTTGTATTAAGGTTTTCATATCATAGCCTGTTTTATTCAGAGTCAAACTTAGGAAGGCACTTACTGCTTGAAAAGAAAAGAAATACACAGTCAGCTATTTCTTCTTTTGAGAAACTCATTTTGTAGCCCAGGCTGGCCTGAACTCATGGTGATCCTCTGCCTCAGCCCCTGAGTGTGCTAAGATTCTGACCGTGAGCCACTGTGCTTGGCTGTTATTTCCTCTTACAGGCCAGGACTTCTTCAACGCTTTCTACTCAGGACTGCGCTTGACTGGATTTCACATGATGTTAGGTATTAAAGGCCAATGAAACATACACGTGAACCAGCAGTCTCAGAGTCTGACCCGTTATTGTGACCTTAAGAGCATCAAGGGTAATGGCACTTCACATAAATAGGTAATATTTATTAAATTATATGAATATTGAAGTGGCAGACATGTTTAGGCCGACTTCAGAAATGGTTAAAATTCTATTCTACTCCTTAGCCAAAATTTAGTGCATTATTTTTCAATGAAACTCGAGGCAATTCACTAGCAATTTTTAAAATCAAGGTTTCTTTGTGTGTGTGCGTGTGAATGTGTTGGCGTGTGTGCCTGTTTGTGTGTACACCTGTGTATGTGCTGGCGTATGTGCCCGGTCCACGTGTCGAGGCCAGAGGCCATCTCTGAGTGTCAGACCGTCATGTTAAAGCTGGACGCTCTAACCCAATGCAGTTCACAAGAGCATTAACCGACACACGCTGACGGGATCAGCAGGCTGGGCTGCCTTTGCACCAAGCCAAAAGTCAGCAACCATCTGGTGGAGGCAGGGGACCAAGTCATGCAAATTGTCCTCTGATCATCACAGGCTTGCACAGACACACACAGTAAATGGAAAACCTCAATTTACAAAGTGAAGAAGCCCTGGTCGGGAAGGCCAATGGAACTGGGTGAGACAGCAAAAACAATTACAATGGAAAATAGGGGACTCACTGGAGCGTGGGCAGCCCTGCTCTCCTGGGTGAAGCAGCCCTAAGGACTGCAGGTGCAAGCAGTGGATGGGGCTCTGGCAGGCTTTCTGTAACCTAACCAAGGCAGGTATGCAGGGTCCTACTCAATGAAGGACACAGCCGCCTATTAGGAGAAACGCTGTCCTATGGGGTCATTGCGATAGACTCCAATGACTTAACCGTTCTATTAAGACTATGAATCTAATGAGATCACATTTTAAGGCACAGACTTAATGCAAGCATATCACCTAATGGCTCCTTAGAGCAGTCTCTCAGCTCTCTAAGGGACTCTGGCTACTATTTTCTTGCCAACAATTAGACTCAGTATTTTTTCAAGAGATTACATGGCATTTTCTGCCTATTATTTTTCTCCGATTTATTTCATGAACACTAAAGTGAAATTCTCCCACCAATGTACTGGGACAATGGCTGCATTCGCAAATCCATGTCACTTTAAAACCATAACATAATCCAGCAGGAGTGTGGATTAAATGAATACAGAAGGTACAAACAGAAGCCAGGCAAAAGCCGGCGCTCTGTCTCCCTCTGATAGGCCAGGAGGATCAGGGGTGCTTCACACGCCGGCCGCCAGCCTGTCCCAGCCAGCCAGGATTTAGCAGACTCAGCCAGCTCCGAAAACCAACAGTTTGGATTTCACCTTTTAAAAAGGCGAACCAATCTCTCTGAAGTAGCAGGGCTTTTTCAGGGTGTAAAGGGATTTCCTCTAAACCTTCTCTCCACTGTACGAACATCTCTCTTCTCTACAGAGCATAGGACTCTTAGACAACCATAGCAATTTAAATAAACACATGTGTGTTTCAGACCTTCGGTTATTAGGTTAAATTTAACTCATCCAAAACCAGCCTTTGGAGATGGTTAACAATGAGTTTAGCTGTTGTTTCAAGCCCTACAGAGACAACTTTGGGCTTTTTTGGTTTAAAAGAGTCTGATGCATGAAATCCCTACAGATTGATCTCTGAGTCACGGAGGAAGCCAGATATGAAATAAGGAAGTCCATGTCTAAAGAGACAGAGTAGTCTGACTTTCTGAGTTACCTGGCCACTTTCAGAGGCAGAGCCATACTGTCAGGATGACACTGTCATCACGTGGGGCATGCTGGGTAATGAGTTACTCCTTTCCCACCCCCACCGAGAACACCCAATACTGAGGGTTGACCTGCAGGTGAGCCATCACTCCGAAAGCCCTTGGTTTTAAAAATGGGAAATCTTGTCGCCAACATTTCCAAGTCTTTCAGTGCTGGCTTAGTAAATTCCGAATGCACCACTCTGACTTCTCCTCCACATTCCTTGGAGATGGATCAGCAGTGAGGTACCTACCTGAGGGTTCTGACAATGCTCTGCTTGAGGATTCCTTAGAGGGTGTAGGTGCTGAGTTCTCAGTCCTTTCCCCACTAAACATTAACACTTTCAGCCTTGGGGTATGGTGTTGAGGACACAGCTATATACTGTGCACTTTTTGGTTGCCATCAAAGTGTGGCCTGTTGGTGGTGCACCAGGGAGCCTGGCAGACAGGAGCGGAGCTGACCGCTCACTGGCTGGGAGGTTTGCTTTGCTATCTAAGGGAATATAGAACAACTACGGTTAATGTTTAAAACAGCTTAAAATGCCACATAATTCTAAGAACCATGCCTCGTGAAGGCAGAGGCAAGGCCAGTCTTGGTGCACTCCCAGCACAGGTGGAAAACCCACCACATTGATTTTTATGAGGTGATCTGATGAGTTTATTAAGCATGAAAGGCTACAGCATCAGGCATGGATTCACCTCAGCAGCCTACGTCTGAAGAAGCTTTGTGGCACTAAGGGGGTCGAGGGTGCGGCTCTTCAGAATGACTTCATCCTGTACGATGTCAGATGGCCAGCATGGTCAGGTGACCAGCTCCCAAGGCCTTGCCCCAGGGAGGCCACTGTCAGTTGATGGCTGCTGGGGGAGGAAGAGCACCCTAGGCTCCTGCAGACGGATTCTCATCTGGGTGCCACTGACTTTGTACACAGTGGGTTATTTTAAAAGAGGAGGAGGAGAAGGGCATGAGGTTGGGAGGGGTACACTGGGAGATAAGATCAAACACACTGAGTCCATGGAAGAACTCCTCAGAGAATAAGTTTTTAAAATTGGAAACTTCAAAGATACAGAGATTCCAAGAACTACCATGTGAGACCCGTGACTCCATACTCACTTGAATACAACTTGAAATTATAGATACTCACTCCTCCGCTGGCCCCGTGAACCAGAACGCTTTCCCCAGCTCGAGCACGGGCACTGCAGGAAAAGAGCAGAGGCGTCATCATGCTCTCCGTCCAAGAACCAAGAGCTGCCTGCTGTCCCATCATCTGTGAGGAGTGTCTACCCTTGCTTCAGTTAACCCCCGAACAGATGCTGCATCCTAACACAAGCCAAATATCCTCTCACCCCAAGACTCAAATGATGGTCTCCATAGCTGCAATGACACAAACCGTCCATGCAGTACCCACTCAGGATATGCCACTGGGTGTGTCACCTGCCTGGGGCCATGTTGGGTGCGGGGATCACACTATGATGCATAGGCTGCAGTCCTTGTGTGTTGGTGGAACCAGAACTGGAGTCCCTCTTGGCCATTTGTCCCCAGAGTGTCCCCAGGCAGGTTTGCTGCAAATCAGTCATTATCCTGTGGTCCAGGGTTGCCCAGGTAACAGGGTTGCCAGGTAATAGTGGGTGGGGTCCTTCTGACCAGTTCTAATAGTGTGGTCTTTGCCTTTCCATGCCTCTAAACATCAAGTCTGGGAAGTCTGAGTCACCAAGGCCCCTGGGCCACGCCCTAAAATGCCCAGGCTTCTCACTGTGCTGCACTACAGCATTCATAGACCCTGAATGCTAGGAACAGACAGCAGGTCACTCTGGGGAGCATTTTACTGTGATCCAGCTCGTCCCAGGGATACAGTGGATGGCTCATGGGGAGGAAGGGGGCAGTTCACTCTGGAATGAGAATATGCTAGCACCGAGACCCGAGTCCCTGCTCATGGCTTCCCAGTGGCTTCTTTAACATCCTGTCTCCTGCCTACGAATGTTTCCAGAATTACATCTTTACTGTTCTAGGTCTCGTGGCTGGACTTCCTTTGTAAACTCTGAAGCCCATCACCGCCTGGGACTGGAGTCCTTTCCTTCCCTTTACTCGTGTTTGGATATTCACTGTCTCCGTTTATCATTTAAATGCTGTGTGGGGTCTACTCTATCCCTCTCTTCGTCCAACGCATCCCCGTCTCAGTTCTAAACACAGCCATGTCTGGATGATCCTTCAAATTAAAAAAAAGTAAATAAAAACCTCCTCTAGTATTGGGGGTTCTGAAGGAGAACGGGCCACAGCCGCTCATGGATTTGAATTTGTGGTCTCTACTTGGGGGGATTGTTTAGGATTAGGAGGTGTGGCTCTGGTAGAGAAGTGTCACTGAGTGGATGTGACAGTTTTAAAAAAATCCATCTCTCTCTCTGTCTCTCTATCTCTGTCTGTCTCTGTCTGTCTCTGTCTGTCTCTCTCTCTGACTCTCTCTCTCTCTCTCTCTCTCTCTCTCTCTGACTCTCTGACTCTCTCTCTCTCCCTGACTCTGTCTCCTTCCCCTCCACCCTCCCTCCACCCTGCACCCCATGGCTGTGGTTCAGATGTAAGCTCTCAAATACTGCTCCAGCTGCTCCAGACCAGGCCTATGGCCTGCTGCCATGCTCCCACCATAATGGCCACAGCTCGCTCTCTGAAACTGTAAGGCCAATATACACAATATATCCTCTTTCTTTTCTATGTCGCCTAGGTCATGAAGTCCTATCACAGTAATAGAAAAGTAAGACTATGGTGATTTGAATAAGAATGGCCCCCTAGCCAGGTGGTAGTGCACAATCTTTAATCCCAGAACTCAGGAGGCAGAGGCAGGTGGGGCTCTGAGTTTGAGGCCAGTGTGGCCTACAGAGTGAGTTCCAGGACAGACAAGGCTGTACAGAGAAACCTCTCTCAAAAAACCAAAAACAAGAAAAGAATGCTCCCCAGTCCCCAAGCTATGCTTGAAGGCTTAATCCTTAGGGAGAGGCACTGTTTGACAGGATTATACGGATTAGGAGGTGTGGCCTCAGCAGAGGAGGTGTGGCCTCAGCAGAGGAGGTGTGGCCTCAGCAGAGGAGGTGTGGCCTCAGCAGAGGAGGTGTGGCCTCAGCACTGGGTTGGGCATGGAGATTTGAAGAGCCCAAGCCAGACCCAGGCTCATTCTCCCTGCTGTGCATCAGGATGTCACTCTTAGCTGCTTCTTCAGTGTCACATCTGCCTCGTTCTCTGCTATGCTGATAATGGACCAAGCCTCCTAAACTGCAAGCCAGCCCCAATGAAATGCTTTCTCTGTTAAGAGTTGCCATGGTCGTGGCTTCTCTTGACAACAATAAAACTGTGACTAAGACAAAGATACATATTTTCCTCAGAATCTTCTATCTCCTCCCTGACTCGTTTTTTTGAGAAAAATGATCTTCACTCAAGGGACTAATTTCCTCTTTCTTCTCAAATGATCAAACTTCTGTCCCCTCTGTGACTGGCATGACCCGAAATGCTTGGTCACTAACGGCTAGCAGTAAGCAGCCACAGTCCAGTCACTCTGTGTGCCACCTCACCTGTGGAACAGAGCTCGGCAGGCCGTGAAGTACGGGATCCCCAGGGCAGCCCCCTGCCTGAAGTCCAGTGTCTTGGGCAGGGGGTAGGTGGTGTTATCTGCCGAAAGAGCGAATTCTGCGTAGCCACCAGAGACTGTGCTGAAGCAGAAGACCCGGTCACCTTTCTGGAAAAGAGATCAACAAACACATGCAGCAGAGATTCCAACTGTGCCAAGATGGCTGAGACCTGTTACAGTGTCACCTTACAATGAGACACAGTCATTTCAGGATGGCTGCGGCCTTGGCAGTGCCTGCTTACAGTGAGGAAGAATCCTTCCAAGATGGCTGGGCCCTTGGCAGTGCCAGCTTACAGTGAGGAGGAATCCTTCCAAGATGGCTGAGACTTTTACAGTGTCTGCAGTGAGGTACAGTGAGGAGGAATCCTTGGCAGTGCCGGCTCAGTGAGACACAATCATTTCCATGTGAATGTCTCCAGCTCAGTGTCTCACAAGCACAGCTGAAACACTGACTCTCGACACAGGTTTTACCAAGAGGGAACCTTAGACGAGACACTGAAGGAGACGAGGGGACCAGAAGGCACCCCTCAAATGCATGAGGACACTGGAGTCTACGGCAGGTCAGCCGAGCACTACTGAGCTAGAGCTGCTTTCTTCTGTAACATCGCAGTGACCCGGGGAAGGTGTGTGCTCATCCCCGCCACAGAGGTGGGTACCATACTTTCCTCCAGTTAGGCAACGCATTGAAATAGAAAGAGCCAAGCAGAGCCCATCACCTCTCACAGCCAGGCACGCAGCACCCTGCTAATGGCCACCTGCTGGCCCTGGCCATGGACATGCTGGCCATCCGAACACCTGGCCGACATCTTTAGACGAAGATGTATAAGAAAGTAGACATACCACGGAATAAACAAAACACAGAGCAACAATGCCCTCAGTAGACTCAACCTGGCGCCTGGCGCTATGCTAAAAAATTACAAAAATCACCAGCACCATGCTGTAGGATGGGTATGGCAAATTCTTGGAAGGAAACCGAGAGCCAAAAATAAGCATGACCGTTGGACAGTGTTGCCTGCGAATGGCCAAGGAAGACTAAGTTAAGACGAATCCCACTTTTACGCTTGAAAATCGGCCTGATTGATTGCAGCGTAATCCAGACATTAAGAACTCACCAGAAGGAAAACATAATTTTGGAGTTCTGTGGGGATATCATCAATAGCAACACACTGCTCCAGGTCTCAAGCACACGCACCTCTAGGAGGGAGAAAGGAAGACGTTTGACTGCAAAGCAAGTGAACACAGTGAGCAATGCAAGGTGAGAAGTGGAAAGGAAGTGACTCCAGGCTGAGGAAATTAAAGAAGCGTTCGAGGCAGGGCTTGAAGGTCAGGACAAGATCTGAAGAACAGAACTGGTGTGAGGGAACAGTGAAGGAAACCCAGCGGCAGAGGAAGCTGCCAAGAGCAAGTGCTGAGCCAAGGCCAAGCATCTCCTCCTCACGTCAGCCATAGCTCTCGTCTCAAAGGGAGTAGGGTTTATCCTGGAACCACGGCCTGGGTGCAGGGATTTAAGTCAGCTCAAGTGCTGTGCTCCCAAGCGTAAACAGTTTCATGAAGAAAAAGAACAAAGGAAGGAATAAATCAAGGCCCTTCTCAAATGCATTGCTGGGAGCATCGTGATAGGCGGTTATAGCAAAGCAGAGAATTTGCTGCTATAGGCTTCAAATGCTAATGATAAGATGATAACCTTAGCATTAGGGTTGGTGGAACCTTGCGGTCTATGTGTGCAGTCCCAAAGGATTTACCTAAGAGTCACAAAGAGGGATTTAGGTCAAACAGAGAGGTGAGCACCTGAGCAATGGACACTTAGCAGGACCTGAAGACAAGGAGCTGCAAAGGTTAATGTGGGGTAGGGGGTTATTTTCTGGAAACTTCAGTGTATACGGCAATAGTAGGTAGGTATCGTACATGCAGCACACAGTAGTTGGAAGGAAGTAGCAGAAACAGCACAGACACAGACACACAGCCCTGGGAGAGCAGAGAGTGTTCAGAGAAGAACAGTTCAGTACTGAAGACAACAGCAGCAGAGGAGTAGGAGACGAGAGTGAAAGGAGCGGCAAGGGTCCCACCTCACAGCCGTGGGCACCTCATCAGTGCCAAAGCCACACGCAATAGATGTGGGAGTGAAAAGCTTTCCAGAGTTGGCACCCGGGGAGCAGGAGAGAAGGTAGTATATGTCGACAGACTCCAGGTCACGGGGTTACTTCAATAGGTGAGATGACCTGAACTAAGCCACAGGCAGTGGCCACAAGAAGACAATAGGGAGAAAGATGTCAGATGGACTGAGATGAGCCTCAAACAGCAGGTGTCACTCAGGTGGTCGGACCTCAGTGGGCACAGGTGATCTCAGGTTTTGATAGACTGAGGAAGGGCCTCTTAGGGTGTGAATGTAAGTTTTATTCACCTGAGGTAATTTCCGGCTGCTAACCCAGGCCTAGTCCTGGAAGCTTCTACCCTCAGTAAAATCTGTCTAGGGCTAGAATGTTTCCAGTCTCTGAGACTTATTGTTCAATAAGCTCACCCTTTCTAGTTCGTTCTGATTCTGGCTGGCTGGTCAACTCAGCTAGCAAACGCCTCTCCTTGCTGACTGATTTAAACATGCTTCCTTCAGCTCCTGACTGAATCGCTCTGCTTGGCCTCATTCTAACTTTGGCAATCCATTCTAATCTTCTGGCTTCTTCTCATGCTCTGACTTCTTCTGTCTTCACCTGGGTCTAGCTTGGTTTTTGTCTCTGAAATCTGTCTCTATACAACTCGATAGATAGATAGATAGATAGATAGATAGATAGATAGATAGATAGATAGATAGATAGATAGATAGGTAGATCGATCGATCGATCTGTGTGTGTGTGTGTGTGTGTGTGTGTGTGTGTGTATGTGTGTGTATGCACACACGCACGCATGCTACTCTCTCTTACGTTACCTTCCTCTCCTCTCGGTTCTCATTAGAGTTGGGCATATCCTATTCTGTTAAATCTTTCTGATTCATTACTTTGCCACGCAATTAGACAACACTTTCAAACATGGGTGCTTCCTTCTGCAAACTACCTTCATTGTTTGGGATTAAATGTGTGTACTTAGGTATCTGTATCCCAGCCAGGGAGATTAAAGGAGTGTGCTAAGGGCATGTCTGTGTTCCAGCCAGAGTGACCATGTTGCTGGATTAAAATCCTTCTATACTGAGGACTGACCAGCGGGACACAGCCCTTCCCCAAGAGAAGAGTCTGTAGTGCTGGACTGACCTTGCACCTGCCCTGTCTAGGGAGGGGACAGCTAGATGCACAGGACAACTAAGCCCTGGAGAAGCCACTACTATGACATACGAACTGGACTTTGATGTGAGCATGTTGCACACAGTACCAGGTCTTAGTTGAATATTCTAAGCCTGAGACATTGGGTATGAGAAAGGAAAGGAGGTTGCCTGTGGCTGTGGGTTACTGTGAAATGCAGTAGGACTAATACAGAAAGCAGAGGTCTGGATGGGACTGCGGTCTTGAGGCAACAGGATTGGGACAGCGTCCCAAGAACAAGGATGAAAACAAAGGATGTCCAGAGGAAGGACGGCAGGACAGGATGCCTGGAGGAAGGACAGCAGGACAGGATGCCAGAGGAAGGACGGCAGGACAGATGGCGCAGCAGAAACCAAAGAGAACGTTGGATTATGGTTTTGTTCTTGTCCAAGAAATATAAGTGACTGAGAGTGCCAAATGTCACCATGAAGTTAAGAAAGATAATAACACAGAAGAGTTCACTCCGGGGTCTAGAGACCATCGGTGGCCTTAGCGTAAAACGACTTAGAGATGCCGTGGGGTAGAAGCGTTAAGCCTGAGAAGCAGGAATCCGTCCACTGCGCAGGGGACATTAAGTTTCCCTAAGTCAGCCCGGTTAGGTAAATACGGTGCCAAGGTTAAACAGGCTGAGAAATTAAGAAGAAAGAGGGTTATAAATACACTACAAAGGTATTTCCATGCCAGCCACGGCTTCTGGCAGAACTGTAAGGAGCCAGATCATGGCCCTGATCTCGGCTCCAAAACTGCACAGTGACTTGGCCTATGCGTGTGTTTTATCGTCCTCCAAAACACTTAACCTTTCCTGTATTTTGTGAAAGGGAATTAAAACCTTCTGTCTGTGCAGGACAAAAGCCATCCATCTGTCATCCCCTATTCGTTTCCTTCACTCACATGTTCCTATTAGACCAGATGGACCACAGTTTTCTTTCAGACTTCGAGTCCCCCAAGTAGCAGAAAATGTGCAGTGAGTACCCCTGAGAGCCTTTAAAGCTATAATCAAGTTTCAGAAGGATGCTACTCAGTCAAAATGGAAATAACTAAAGATGGAATACCTTGAAAGCAGACACACCATCTCCAACAGATTCTATGATCCCAGCCACATCGCTGCCTGGAGTGTAGGGTAAGGAAGGCTTCCGACTGTAGGTCCCGGAGCGAATGTATGTCTCTACGGGGTTGACGCCGCAGGCGTGGACTTTGATTAGGACCTGTAATGACAACACTCGTCAGTTTATCCAGGTAACTGAGGCATTGCCTTACAGTAGTGCTGTGTGGAAAACGATGGAGCTGGAGAAACCAAGACAATAAAGAAAGTCCAAGCCAGCCCCTGCCCTGTATTCTAAGTCTGCAGCAGGAAGTGAGGTAGACTAGCTCGAATGCCACATTCAAACCTTCGGGAAAACTATAGATATAAAGAGGTGTGTTCATCAGCCACTTCCCCTTCTTCTGAGGTAAGTGGGAGGACCTTTATTCCCTGGTAGCTTTTACATCGACTTGGCGTGCTCTGCAGCCACCTGAAAGCAAAGAACTTAGAAGTTGCTTCAGGCTGCAGGAAAGGGGGGGTTCTTAAATAGTGATGCACAGTGGTCCAGTGGCCCAGTCCATTGTGGGTGGTGCCACCCCTGGGCAGGTGGTCCTTGGTTCTATAAAAAAGCAGGGTGAACAAGCCAGAAAGAGCAAGCCAGTGGGCAGCACTCCTCCATGGCTTCTGCATCAGCTCTTGACCGAGGTTTCTGAACTACATGAGTCCCTGTTCTGACTGCTTTAGAGGATGAACTGTGAGTGAAATAAACATTTTCCTCCCGCCAGAGACCAACCAGTTCTGGAGCGCCTTAACAGAGGGGAAAGAGCATAAGCAGGGACAAGGCTAAGTCTTGGGAGGGATTGAGATTGCTTTCTATTGTAGCCTTTACCCAGCTTGACTTTAGGTGGCTCTGAGGCCAGAAGCTGCAGGCTCTGGGTCTATTGACACCTATTGCTTAACAGCAGGGCCTGAAATAAATAGTTCCTTTGTTCTTTTCTCCACAGGTCCTCTGAGAGTTTATTGTCAGCTGGAGAAAGTTGCTCTTGGAGGAAGTAAAAAGGGAGAAACTTTTAAAAATGATTCTAATCCTGATTTCTAAGGGAAAGTGAAAGTAGGAAATCCGGTCAGACTTTATGCTCTCTTAATGTCTGAGTTACTCTGCTCTGCTGCTGCCGCATTCCCCTTGATCTTGCTCTCTCCTGCTCTTAAGGTCCTAGTCTTTTGTACCTTTTCTAGGAAAACAGAGCACATGGTTTTCCCAAACATTCCCCACCCCTACCCTTTTATAAAAGTTCAAACATAAATTCAAATCATAAGTTGAATATGAAGTTTACAAGAGAGTTTACATGTGTTTCCATTAAGACTAGTTATCCAGCTAGACATCCATTACTGTCCCCAGTTCAACTGGCTCGTTGAGAGTCTAAAACTATAATTTTTGTGTCTAAGTTAGCATTGAAGTTTTGTATAGATAAATGCAGTCAATATTTTTATCTTTTGTTCTTGTACTTACAATAAATCTTTAGTTCCCTTTTATGTTAGTTCCCTATTAGTTCCTATTATTTCAAAACCTCTTGGAATGTGCTCTAAGTTGTAAATGCCTGCTTTCTATCTCAGAAGCAATTAGCTTGAAGACTGGCAGAGTCCTCATGTTTAATAATAGAGAGGATCCAATAGCAGCCCTATTATAAATGGTTTATTAACTACTAGTATAATTTTAGGAATTCTTATAGACTCATAGGAATTAAGAAACCATCTCTTTGTCTGTATAGCATGACAATGATCTGCAAAAATCTGCCCAACAGAGTGGGCTAATGCCCGGGGATTATATATTAGTTTAATTAATAATAACAGGAACAGCATATCAATAACAGGATCAAATCCTGAAAAATGTTGCCCCTTTGGCCTTGCCTGGAAGGGCTCATCCATTTTGGAATTCATTCTGGTAGTTCCTCAGAAAGTTTGAAAGAGTTCTCCCTGAAGATCCAGCTATACCACTCCTGGGGATAAACCCAAATATGCTCCTTTTTTTTTTTTTTCTTTTTGAAGTTTTTAAGGTTTTTAAGTTTTACATAGACTTTGGATTTTTTTTTAAAGAAACTGGGGCTGGAGAGATGGCTCAGCGGTTAAGAGCACTGACTGCTCTTCCAGAGGTCCTGAGTTCAATTCCCAGCAACCACATCACAACCATCTGTAATGGTACTCGATGCCCTCTTCTGGTGTGTCTGAAGACAGCTACAGTGTACTCATGTAAATAAAATAAAATAAATCTTTTAAAAAAAGAAAAAGAAAAGAGCTAAGCCAGCACCCTGTAAGGACAAAGCCTGTTCAGCTTAAGCACCAAGGTTGTGAAACCCGATGGCGCGAAGTCGGACGAGTTCGAGTCTAGCATCTCTCAGGCGCTACTGGAGCTGGAGATGAACTCGGATCTCAAGGCGCAGCTGCGGGAACTCAGCCACTGTGGCAGAGGGAATGGAAGCCGGTGGTGGTCGGCTTCTTCAGCTGAAATCTTTCCGGAAAATCCAAGTCCGGCTAGTTCATGAACTGGAGAAAGAGTTCAGTGGGAAGCCTGTAGCCTTCACTGCTCAGAGGAGGATTCTGCCCGAGCCAACCCGGAAAAGTCGAACGAAAAGTAAGCAAAAGCGCCCCAGAAGCCGCACCCTGACATCAGCGCGCGACGCCATCCTTGAGGACTTGGTCTTCCTGAGTGGAATTGTGGGTAAGAGGTTCCCTGTGAAACTGGACGGCAGCTGACTTGTAAAAATTCATTTAGACACAGCACAGCAGAACGACGTGGAGCACAAGGTCAAAACTTTTTCTGGTCTTTTTCTTTTTCAAGAAACTCATGGGCAAGGATGTTTAACTTTGATTTCCCAGAGTTTCAGTTGTAAAGAAAGTGACTGAAAAAAGTGTTATTCATAGTAAAAAAAAAAAAAATAAGAGACTGAATTTTAAAGCGTTTGAATTTTTAAAGACTGTAGGACTTTTTAAGTTTGCGAAATATTTCATGATGTGATGTTGACAGCAATTTGTGATCTTGGGGATGAACAAGAAAGGCTGTGGCTTAACAGTCAGGTGTCTGTGTGTCAAGTTGAGTTATGCTGGCTAATCCTTTATCAACTTGACTAAGCTATAGTCATCTGAGAGGAGGGGACCTCAATTGAGAAAATGCACAAACAAGATAGGACTGATAGGCAGGCCTTAGTTAGTGATTGAAGTGTGAGGACCCAGCCCACTGTGGGTCACCCCTAGACTGGTGGTTGGTCCTGGGTGCTGTAAGAAAGCAGGCTGGGCAAGCAGTGAGGAGCAAGCCAGTGAGCAGCACCCCTCCCCCACCTCTGCCTCAGCTCCTGTCTTCTGGTTCCTGTTCCATTTGAGTTCCTGCTCAATGGGGAGCTGGTTGGGACTGTTTTTAGGTAAAAGAAATATGTACAAAGATGGAATGGGGGTCTCTTGGGGAAACTGGATAACTTAAGATTGTTAAAATCTACTGGGAGGGTGATAAGAAATGAACCTGGAAAGATGAGATATGAAGGAAATGAAGAAAAAATTCTTATGAGGCTTGAGAAGGATATTAGACTGGGGGTATGGAGTGTGCCTTACTAAGTGTATACAACTTGAGTCAAAAGATATTGATTAAAATCACTAGAGGCAATTAAATTCCACAGCCGAATTCCCTTTAGTGTAATCTGGCAAGGCAATAGTGCAGAGGGGAAATCACTTTCCTACCCTGTGAAAAGTAAAAACCAGGAGGTTCCTGAGAGGGGAACTTACTCAGAACTCCCATGACGCCACTGAGACACTGTTATTATGCTACAGAGCTGATTATCCACACCAGGAACTTGGTAGCTAGAAGTTGTTCCTTTTCAAGTGTCTCCTTCACTAAGTATCATGTGTGTTATTTTGTCAGGGTTCACAGACAGGTAAACACTGCCCTGTCTCAGTATCTGTAGCTCACTGTGCACCTGCTCTGGTCAGCCATTGCAATAATTGTATCCACCTGATGGCTCTGTGGAGCAGGAACGACCACATCGGACTGGAGCTTCAGCACTTCCGGTCCACCAAATTCAAACACTCGAATAGCCCTCATCAACTTCTGTCCAGTTGCCATGGTGATCTAGAGTCCAAGACAAATTAATATATTATCATATTGTATTTAGGCTATCACTGTTTTTTTTTCTCTCCCCCAGAGAGGAAACAGATCAAATAATTTTTCAAACAACAGTTTAAGCCGGGAGCTTCCCACTGATCTCATTTGATTCGTGAGGACCTTTCATCTTAAAAAACCCTTCAGCTACAAAGCAAAATACTCCATACAACTTCCTGTGGGATTCACTGCCTTCAACAGGGGAGTCAAACATGCAAATAATATAAGAAATATTCAAGTTAATAAAAAAAAAAAAGAAAGAAAGTAACTGAGACAAACTGGAAAAAAAAAAACAAAAAAAAAACAAAAAAACATCTGGACCAACACAGGACACCACATGGATGTTTCCTTCGCTATAAGCTTGGGTTGCGGTGCCTTAGAAATTTTATGAACTAACATTAGATTTGGGGATCTTTAGTCAGCTTATGAAGTGTTGCAAACATAACAGAGAAACAAGGAATAAACACATTTATGCCTAGCTTTAACAAGTTAATCTTTTAATAACCAAAAGCATTATGGATATAATTGAAGCCCATTGCACTCATCCTCCAAACTACCTCTGGGCATCACTTACAAGAATCGATTAGTATCATAAATTCAATGCTAGTAATTGGCCAGCGTGTTTATATGCATTTAGGAGCAATGTGTGCAATTATTTTGTATATGTACTAACTTTATTTAGGTTAAATTGTACTGATTTGTGGTATTTCCCTTTTTCCTCTTAGTACTAAGCTTTTAGAATTTATTGGGTTATGGAAACAGACCTCCTGCAGGTTTTAATACATTTGTTTATATGTGTGTGCATGCGTGTGTGAACAACCAGGAGTTAGGTGGGTCCCAGGGACCAAACTGAGGTGGCCAGGTTTGGTGGCAAGTGCGGTTACCTGTCGAACCATCTCACAGTCCCTCTGTAGTTCATTGTAACAAAAGCAGAAAGAAAATTGGAAGTTAAAAAATAATGGACTCGTTTACACATAACAACGGCCCGGCTAACTTTCCTGTAGTCCTTTTATTATTAAAAGGAAGGTAAAAGTTAGTTAAAAGCAAACTCTAAGGAAGGCAAAGTTCGCTGGCAAGTGGAATTATTAACTGGAGACAGCACAGTGACGGTGTGATGAACCGGTGTTAGCTGTATGTCCATAGCTGTAACCACGGCTATCGTAATTTAATTAAATCAAATCAAATGGTTAGGTTCTGCTGCTACCTAGGAGGGTTCTGAGACACGAAACTCAAAACCTGAGAAGGACAGTTTTTATCCAGACCAGACAACCAGTCAGGCATTACTAATGTCCCCATGTCCTTATACGGTCTCAGCAACAAACCAAAGTACAACTCCCCAGAGGCTGTCCGGCTTACAGCGCATGGGTGAGGGGTTACTTGCTTCCCTGTGGCTGGATACATGGAAACCCTCTCCTCTTCTAAATACCCCAGCACCTTCTGGAACAAAGAGGCCAAGTGCAAGGAGGGCAGAGCTGCCCACAGTCAGCCTAAGGTACAGGAGGGGAGTGGCTGCAATATCAAGTGAAGGTGCAAGTGAGGGACGTCAGCAGTCAACAACCGTCATCTCCAGGGTCTGAGGGTCTATTGTGAGTCATCACAGCTTTCTGCAGGTTACAGCTGTGATGCTCAGAGAACAGCACTAGAAATAATAAATCACGGTGCTAAACCCAGAAACTGTAAAAGCTGCTATGAACTGTACACATACATGTACATACACATACACACACACATGAGCTGTTATGAACTGTACACACACACACGAGCTGCTATGAACTGTACACACACACACACACACATGAGCTGTTATGAACTGTACACACACACACGAGCTGCTATGAACTGTACACACACACACACACACACACACACACACACACACACACACACACGAGATATTTAACTCTTCATTTCTTTTTTTCTTTGTTTTCTTGCATTGCTGTGCTGAATCGAGCACGTAGGCCCCTTAGCATGCTAAGCATCTACGACATCTTGACTTGGGCTCTTTTAAGACAGGGTCTGGCTATGCAGATCAAGGTGGCCTTGAACACACTGTGAACCGAATTCTGACCTCCAACTCACAATGAAGCAGCCTCTGCGCCTTTGATGCTGTGATCATAGGCATGCACTACCTCACTCTGGTTTTTTCCACTTTCTGTTTCTGTTTACTGCCTCCTTATCTATTTACCGTACATATCTGTCTGTCCAGCGGACATTGTCATTAGCCTCAAAAGATTACTGAAATCATAAAATCAATGCTGTTCTAAAGCAGGGCCTGTACGTTGTTGCTAACTCATTTATTTTTCTTATGTTCTGAAGGGGGTGCAGAAAAAGAGAAGGGAGAGAGGGGAAGAAGGGTGAGACTTCTCTTCACTCTGTTCTGGGCCTAGGAGATCAGCTCTCCAGCCCCCTAATCCCCAACACACAAACACACACACACACACACACACACACACACACACACACACACACACACACACACACACACACACACACACACACACACACACACACACACAGGCTTTATCATGATACTGCAAAGAAGGGTCCCGACCATGGCGGTCACCCTTGGCTTCTCTTCATCTAATTCCCCACGGAGCCTTTGCATTCTGACTGCTCCAGCCTGCACTCATTACCTCTGTACTCAATCGCAGTATCATCGCCTGCTTCATAACACTGGCGCTGTATCAAAGGGAGTCTGCGGGGGGGGGGGGGGCAGCCCCAGCCTTTGGGGGTTTGGAGCTGAGGGAGAACACACGGAGTTGGACTGGACGAAAGCCAAAAGCCTGATGATCTCCGGCCTTGTGACTCTACCTGTACTGAGGGCTAGAAGCTGAGAGTTTCTGGAAACTTCACACTCTCTTGCTTATTCTGTGGCTGAAAACCACTGGCTTCTGCCAGGAACCATCTAGGAGAAGCTAAAAACTAGCAGCTGATCTTCCTGAGATGCTGCCACCATAGACTGTAAAGCCGTGATGGATTCACTCCTTTAGGCAAGGCCGAGATTACATTTGAGGAAAGATTCCTGCTATCAATACGCTTGCCTGTTATTATTAAATATATATAACAATCACTAGGTATTAGCTTATCTTTTTTTTTTTTTTTGGTTCTTTTTTTTTTTTTCGGAGCTGGGGACCGAACCCAGGGCCTTGCGCTTCCTAGGTAAGCGCCTACCGCTGAGCTAAATCCCCAGCCCCTAGCTTATCTTTTGAGCCGACTTCTGCAGATCAGCGAAGATGTAGTGTCTTGTAGTGATGCTATATAGACAAGCAGATGATTCCTTAATTCTTAATGATGATCCTATAAGAATTCCTAAAATTATATTAGTAATTATTAAGATCTTTCTTAATAGGACTGCTACTAAGCCCTTTCTGATATCAAAACTTCGGTTAGAACTCTGCCACTCTTCAAGTTAATTGCTTTTGAGATAGAAAGCAGGCATTTACAACTTAGAGCACATTCCAAGAGGTTGTGAAACAATCAAAGGGTCATAAAAAGGGAACCAATGATTTATTATAGGTGGACAGAAGATAACATATTGACTGGGTTTATCTATACAAAACCTCAGTGATAACTTAGTTATGGTCTTTAACTCCCCATGAACCTGTAGAGCTAGGACAGATAATGTTTAGCCAGATAATTACTCTTAATGGCTATGTATGTAAACATTCTCTGTTGTAAACTTGTTGTTCAATTTATTATTTGAATCTATGTTTGAACTTCTAATGAACTTTTATTATTTATTTTTTTTTTTTAAAGAGACGCTTGGAATGACCATGTGATCAATTCTCCTAGAAAATGCACAAAAGACTAGGAAAGATTACATTGTAGCGAGAGCAAGGCCATTGTTACATCAGAGCAGGAGGAGAGAGCAAGATTAGGAGATCTTTCAGAGAAAACTTCTTTGAAAAAGGTTTTAGAGAGCAAGAGAAGAACTTTTAGAGAGAACCTAGAAATACAGGCTAAAATCACTTGTCAAAGCTGTCCGCTTTTCTTCCTGAGACTTCAACTAGCAGAGTTAGAGCAGGGGTTCCTGCAGAGAGAGGACAAAGGCTGCTTCACTTAATCCCCTGCTGTGCTAAAGGCCAAAGACTTGAAGTTTTCAGGCCTCAGAAGAACTCAGACTGGCAGGTCAGCTACCATAGGAAAGGGACTTAGACTTGGGATAGGTAAACATTTTATTATAATAAAGGCTACCCTAAATAACTTGCAAGACCAAGTCTTGTCCCCATGGACACTCTTCCCTCTCAGATACCTTCAAGAGAGAACCAGAAAGGAGCTGGTCTCCAATGGGCTTCTTTTCTCTTTAACTCTGCACTGGTGAAACTTAACCCTTTGTGCTTAAATAAGTGCTCAGAAACTTATCCGTTTGTTGTTGTTCTGGGCTTAAACAAACGCTAAGAAAACAACTCTTCTTAATATTCTGTACTTTAATAAGCGTGGAGAACTCTCTACTCAGTTTCTGGTGGATTAATGCATGCTGTCCATTAATTAAGTTCAGATTTAAGTAAAAGGATTTATTGTTAGAGCTCCTTCTGCTGAAGAGTCAGCCAGGAGCCTCTTGCTGGCCAGGTGAGAGGCTTGAAGCTTGTTAACTCTTTTTGAACCAGAGAGAAGAAAAGGAAAGGAGTCCCTCACACAGACAGCACACACACCCAGCACACACACCAGGAAACATGTGTGCTGTGCCACCTCTCAGCCTATTTATACTTTTAGACAAAAAGTTCTCTAAGAGAGAATTACCTCATAGACAAAATGTCACATAAAAGGGGAACTATGGAAAGGTATCAGAAACAATTTCAAGCAGTGTTTCAAACTGTAAGCTCTTAGGTTCAAAGCATCAGTTTTCTCATGCCCTTGCCTTTTCATAGTGCACACCTGTGGCTTCATCCTGAGTGTTTTTCCTTGAGCACAAATTTGTCCCAAGCCTATTTCTCTTTTTAGTGTAATTATGAAAGCACATTGTATTTCTTATTATGAGGCTTTTATTATTTGAGGAGTGGGCCCATGCTATTCTTGATTCTAACTTTATTACATCTTCCTAGCAAAACAACTAAAACCATCTTAAAACTTTCTTCCTAAAATGATTTGAATCAAATCAGGAATTCTATGAAATCATCAATTCATTTCAATGACATTAATCCATGAAAGTTTGTCTTTATGTTGATCTGTAGAAAATCTGCTCGATAGGGTGGGCTGATGCCCCGCAGTCCTTAGATTAGGACAGGAAAGGCACATCAGCTGCAGAAGCAACCCTGAGGTGAAGTCTCTTGGGATCTTGCCTTTCAGAGCTCACCCATCGCAAGCCTCCAGGAAGGTCACCTGCTAGCCTCTCTCGGCCTTTCCTAGAGGGCTCCTGACAGGAATCCCAAGAATAAAATAACATGATTGATATACTAATAGCAATTATGAAAACCCTTAAGCCTTCATAATATCCTACTTTTCCTTAAAAGTCTAGTTTTTAAATCTCCACTCATTTAATTATCCTCACAATAGATAAAAGTGAAAGGTTGCTGAAACAGTTACCTTATGCAGAGCTAAAAAGCCAAGTTTCCTTTTATGAATCGGAAGACATTAGAAGAGGTTCAGAAACCCTGGCAGAGGTCACAGAGGTCACAGCAGGGTTAGAACCCAAGTTCAGTGCCTTAAATGTTGGCTGATTTTGTTTTCCTCAGCTTATAATCTTACAACTTCATTTTTGGAAATGTTGGCCTAGATTGTCCATCTCTCTGAACTGAATTCTGGAATGTATGAGAAACTGGGTATGAAATGTCACCAAGCCACAGGCTGTGGTACATATTTTCTAATTAAGACGTCTACTTGGGTATTCTTCAAATGCCTATAAATTGGGAAATAGAATCACAAGATATATGGTTCTACAGGAAAAGCTAATCTACCCTAATGGTACAGGGGAATATAATCTATCTTGATGGTTCAGGGAAAACTAATCTACCCTGATGGTTTAGGGAAAACTAATCTACCTTGATGGTTCAGGGAAAGCTAATCTACCCTGATGGTTCAGGGAAAGCTAATCTATCCTGATGGTTCAGGGAAAGCTAATCTACCCTGATGGTATAAGTTGTCTAGCATAGGCTACTTGTGGGGATCGACTACAACAGAGTAAACTTTATCATTACACATGGTCTCACACTGGACAAGGAGGAGCTTCCTGCCACATTGGAGCATCTCTTTCTGTATTTCAGGCTAACCCAGAACTCAGTTCATAGACCAGGTTGGCCTGAAGTTCTGGTGACTTTCCTGCCTCAACTTTCCTAGTGCACACCCCATCATGCCTGCTTTCTTTGGTCTGTTAACTATGCTATATGGTTTAACCGGGCTTTTCTATTTGTCAAGTACATATGCTGTAAAGGCCATTTATAGTACCTTGTTTTATTTTTTAATTTTACTTTTTATTTCTAGGACATGCACAATTAAAAATCCCTGCTCTAGGCTCTGCTTGAACGCATCCATAGGTCTAAAGGAAAGTTAAAGAGATGGGGAAAATGTTAGAAGAATATCATGACATAGAGTTAATGGGTCAATTTTCAAACTCGGAGGAAAGACATATTACTAATCAAGAGCTGAGGGGCTGAGGTTAGGGTAGCAGCAAGGAGCACTTGCTATCCTCCAAGGATCAATCATTGGAATTTCCAGCACCAATATGGTGGCTCAGACTCACAACCTACTAGTCTACTCCAGTCCCAAGAAATGCAATACCCTCTTCTGTCCTCTGAGTGCAACAGGCATGCACATGGTGCGGAAATGCGGGCAAAACACCTATACACATAAAATAAGTGGATTTTTTTTAAAGAGCAAAATAAAATAAAGTTAATTTTCGGAGATAGTTTTAAATGAAGGTTAAAAAGGAGGCCCGATAGTTATGAAATACACTGTTCCCGAATGGCTGACGGAAGCTTGTGACTTATTATTAACTTGGAAACACAAATAAACGATGAAAATTAAAGTGTCCATACAGGTCTTCTGGCTATAGGATGATGTCACGGTCGGTCTTGCTTTCACAGAGATCACCCCGTACCCGTGCAGCTTTTCATGGTTAGAGCAGGCCCCGCTCCAGGGAGAATGGAGCGTAGAGTGAACGCTGCTGCTTGCTGCGTTCCTTAGGGCAGGAGCCAGCAGCGAGTTCAAAGCAGACGAGAAGTCCACACAGTGGCCTTTGCACTTTCAATCATTAACAGGTCTTTTCTGGTCACCGGACTGCAGCAGGAACTGTAGGCTTTGTAAATGCGCAAGATGTAGTTAACAAAGTATTAGGGTTTTCTAACTCTCTGTCCCTCTGTCTGTCTCTCTCTTTAGGTCCCTCTTCTTTCTTTTGAAGACTACTTTTGTAGGTGGGTGCCACTAAGTCTAAAAAAATAATAATAAATAACAATGCCCTCGGCAGACACACTGGAGGCCGGAGCATGGAGTTCCTCTACCTGCACCTGGGTTGTTGAGAACCCAGAGTTGGGGCACGAGTGACTTATGGAGGCAGGAGTCCCCAGGCATCAGCAGGCAGTAATCCCAGTCTGAACGACCGGGTTGCCTGCCCTGCACATCTCGGGCAGATCTCCTGGAGTCTAGTACTTGAAAGAAAAGAAGAGAAAAGAAAAGAAATGCCTCCCCGCAATCAAGACTAAAAGCTTGTTTGCGGTCCCGGGCGACTTACCCTCCTCTACAGTAGGAATCAAACCTCCTAAACTCCGGAAGTTCCTTAGGAAAAGAGATGGGCGGGCTTTTCCTAACTTTGAAAGGCTCCACCTCACCGGCTCCACCTCTACGGTCCTGCGACGCAGGCCTCGCTCCTGGTTGCGCAAATGGGGAAGTTTGGTCCTCTACGGCCACCGTGGAGGCAATATGGCTGCGCCCATGGAAAAGAAGACGAATTCCAAAGCAGAGAGCCAATTCCAGATCGCTCGCTCATGGACCGCAGCACAGAGTTCGGCCGATGGAAGGCGCAGAGTCTGAGCAAGGCAGACCTTAGCCGGAAGGGCAGTGTGGACGAGGACGCGGTGGAGGTGGTGGAGCTCCTGAATTCGCGGGAAGAGTTTTTCACTACCAGTTCCTGCGCAGGCCGCATCCTCCTTCTAGACGGGGTGAGGCCCCAGCCCGCGGAACCTGTGCGGTCGGGACGGTGATCTCGGTGACCTGTGCTTTCAAAGAGTTGCTTGTGATCTCCCTGGGGCCCTTACAAGCGATGTTGTAATGCTAATACCCCCCCATACCCCTCCCACACACACACACACAATGATGGTGGAATCCCCTTAAGTGGCAACAGCTAGAAATTTGGGTTTATAGGATGCTAGAGGAATTTAAGTCTCTAGTCCCCCGAGTCACGCCCAACCGCACTCAAACCCGCTCTTACCAAGTCACTGTCACTACTAGATGGGCATCCTAAGACTAAGAGGTCGCTGCCCCATAGTGGCCAACTTTATTATTGCAACCCTGGCCATTTTTGGTAAATGAAACAATACTTGTGGAAGCCTTTGGCTGGCAACTGTTGACTGTTACCACAATTTACATGCTCTCATCCTCTTCCTCTCCCACGAACTGAGAGGATAACTAGACAACATCGGTTGCATAGGATTTTGAGTGAGCGAAATAGGATAATTTATTCCCAGCTTTATCATCGTGACTGGCCCACATTGCTGGTTAAAAGTTGCTAGGTCCCTCTTGGTTAATCACTTACTGAAGTCCCAGATTAGCAAGGTCTGTTTATGTTTACATTGCTTCCATCACTCTCGTCACGTTCATGGACACTCTTGCTCATAAACTAGCACCTCTCTACCACTGCCGCGACTGGGTTTTTTCAGGAGTTTTCTAATGAGTCTCTGAACACTATTTTCTCTCCTCCAAGCCATGTTACACAACACATTCATTTTCTGTGTGTGTGTGCACACACACGCGCACGTGCAGTGTGTGTATACATATATAATCATAAATAGAATAATACAATATATTTATATGTTTGCCTTTAAAAGCAGAATTTTCGTGGCTAAGTATCTGTGCCGAAACTTTCTTACTTTAGAAAATCCAAATTTATACTGTACTGTATTCTGCAATCCTTTCCTCTTTTTAACTGATTGCCAAAGCTGAACTGTTTTCTTCTTGGCTTTTAGTTACCTGTTCCTGTCTTGCTCATGCCCTTCATTTAGGAGTGGCAGTTCTGAGAACTGAACTTAGAGTCTCGCTGTGCTCAGCAAATGCTCTGCCACTGAGTTACATCTCCAGCCTCCTCCCTACCTTTTTTTTTTTTTTAACCTTCTAAAACGGGGTCTTTCGAAGTTGCCTAGGCTGATCTTGAACACAATAGACCAAGGAGTCCTTGAGCCTGTGATCCTCCCGCTTCCGCTTCTGGAGTAGCTGTTCTGTAATGCTTCCTTATATCCACATATCTGAGACATGAGCCTCCAAGCTCTGCCATTCCGCCATACACAGAAAGAGGTGCACACAAGCACAGCACCCACTTACCAGTGGCTGTTCATTCTAAACCGTCTTAGGACTCTTTCTGAGCCTCTTTTTGTTGATGTATCTTATACTTTGTGGCAATTTACTTTTACTCTGCATCATCATCATCATCATCATCATCATCATCATCATCATCATCATCATCATTATTATTATTATAAAAGAAGGAAAGTGAAAAAAATCAGGATGAGAAAAACATAGATAAACCAGAGATGTTCCAAGTCATAGTATTAGATTTTGTACATCTGTTAAATGTAAACCACTCATTTGACTCTGAAGTTTATAGTAGCCAGCACAAGGCCAAATATGTTACTATAGCCTTATGATGAAAACCAGTTAACTGTGCTCCGTGTTCACGGTTACTTTTGAGACACAGTGATCTTCCGGAATGTGGTTCCTTGCTCTCCCTTTGCAGTATCTGAGGGAAGGATCTGCATATATCTATTAGAATTTGCAAAGAAACAACGTTTCAGTCAGTGTTGTAACGAAAGCCCTTCCAGATCTTTGGCACATTGCTCCTCGATTCTTTGCAAATACAGTCTACTTTACGAATCTCAAATGCATGTCCATAGTGATGAGGAAATTCTCCAAAGGAGTGCCTGTCCCAGGAGTCAGCAAAAGGTAGATCTTCCATTGTGTTAGCCACACTGTTCTACAGGAGGTTCCCCTCCCTTTTTCATTTTATGATGAGCTGCTCCTCATCTGTTCCTGCCAACAGAGCAACGGGACCAGCGGCATGTGACCCTTGCTCGGTAAGTGTGCTCATCAAGCGTTCATAAGGCCTTGGGTCACATCCCCAGCGTCACAACACAAACAAAGAAGCAAACAGAAAACAGACACTTTTACCTTTCAAGTCCCAAGTTATCTGAGTTGGATTTTTCTCCCAGTTTATCTTCACCCAAAATATATTGAATTATTTTCAGTGATCCTTCTGAGTGCTAATTTAGGAATGCCCGTCGCGTTATACAGTGCGAATGTACTCATTTTGTTAAGTGTTATAATTAAGTTGTCTGTTGTTTTAGAGCACGAATGGTCCCGGAGTTCAGAAACAGCACTGCTGCTGGCTGCTGGTCACACACAAGCCTTGTGTGAAAGATGACGTGGTAAGTTTTTAAACTAAGAGATGAACTTTAAAAGTCCGCAGTATGAACGAGGAGTAGAACGTCCCCTGTGTAATTGTCGTGGCTGAAGATTATGAAGCGTAGAAAGCTTTCGCTACATCTGCCGTGTCGGGCTGTAGGGGTGACCGACCATGTGGAAGCGCCCCTGTGCCTGCAGCTCAGCAGAGGAGCCTCCTTGGCAGCAGCAGAGTTTGGCTCACTGGGCCCAACTCTCTCATTCAGCTCTGTTATTTAATAACTTTGCAACCTGGAAAAAAATTATAAAAGAAGGGACTTCACTCTGCATTGCCAACTTCATTGTTGGAAATAAGGGCTTATCATTTACCAAGGTCACGTCTGGACACGTTCATGGCTGTGCCCAGTGTGTCTTCTCTGAGCCTAGAGGGTTAGGTGAGCACCAGGAAGGTTGGATCAGACAGACACCTTTCCCTCCAGGTCCTTGTAGAAATCCAGTCCCATCCTATGCAGAAAAGATGAAAGGAGAGAAATAGACACTGAGCGAGGCATGGCTGGTTCAGGCATTCTCCTGTAGAAGGGGGAGAGCTCCCTCCCCTTCATATGCTCCAAGGGCAGATGCCCCACCTCACCCCATAAATAAATAAGTAAAGAAATGTAAAGAAATGTAAGTAAAATAGCAAATAATAAGGTTTTAATAAAATGTCAAAAGGCAGAGGACACAGATATCTCAGACAGAGTGGTTAGTGGGCCAGAGAATGTCTAGGAAGCAGAAGGCGGGTGGGAGGACCAACGGTTGACAGGACGGGGCAGGGCAGCCACGCCTCATGCTGACCTTTGGTTCCCTCAGATGGCAGCTCTGAAGGGTGCGACCAGCGATGCTGTGTTGAAGTTTGAACCATTTATCCTCCATGTGCAGTGCCGGACACTGCAGGACGCACAAACCCTGGTAAGACTTTGAGCTTGCTCTTGAGCTTAGACATCTGTCAGTAGAATTAATTTTAGGCCTGAAGCCAGCTTTTGAAAATATTTAATGATTTATTCAGCTTCTCTTTGGCTTAGTTGTTCTCACCTGTTTGACTGGTCTAGCTATTTCTGTCAAGTGTTAGGAGCAGGGACTCCTGGTAACCTCTGGGGAGTGAAGTGAGTGCCCACACATGACGCCCTGCCTCCCTCAGCTCCATTCATGTGAATTTCACAGTGCTGTGTCCTTGGTTTTCTGGCTGAGTTCTAGAAGAAAGCTCTAGAACTGCATGTTTGAAGTCTCCCTGCTCATCGTGTCCCTTTAGCTTGCTTACGTGCAGAGTTGTTTCACTGCAACTGTAATTTACTGAGAGCACTCTCCATGTACCAGAGCATCTGGGGAGAGCTGTGTGCTCTCTCACTCACAAGCTGCTCTGAAGCTCTGAAGAAGTTCCTGAAGCTAACACTGAAAAGGAAGAAACAGAGTTAGGCCTGCAGCTGGGAAACAAAGACTCCAAACAGATTACAGTTCCCAGTGCGCAGTTTCAGAAGCAAGAAAGGACTTGGTGTATTCACAGAGCAGAAGAAGCAGGGCTTGGAGGGGAGTGAGGATGAGTGGACAGAAAGACGGAGGCCTTTAGGGCAGAAGAGGTCCATTTGCCTTGTCAGGCAAGGGCTAGCTGCAAAGGCTTGGTGTTTCCAGAGCCTAGTTCTGCTACAGAATAGTCAGGGCTCCGTTTTAGTGGCTGCTGACGGGTGTGGTGAAGGGTGGTGACATGGCCTAAGATGACAACAAAGAACATGAGAGGGTGACAGAGTCAAAATGTATTAGCTTTTTCATTAACAGAGTGATGAGGTCATTCAGGAGTCACACAGCCTGTGGGGAGGATTGGTGAAGGGAATCACAGCTGCACCATAGTGTCACAGCACCTTAGTGTCACAGCGCCATAGTGTCACAGCACCATAGTGTCACAGCACCATAGTGTCACAGGACATAGTGTCACAGCACTATAGTGTCACAGCACCTTAGTGTCACAGCATCTTAGTGTCACAGCACCATAGCGTCACAGCACCATAGTGTCACAGCACTATAGTGTCACAGCACTATAGTGTCACAGCACCTTAGTGTCCCAGCACCACAGTGTCACAGGCCATAGTGTCTCAGTACAATAGTGTCACAGGCCATAGTGTCACAGCACCATAGTGTCACAGCACCATAGTGTCACAGCACCTTAGTGTCACAGCACCATAGTGTCACAGGCCATGGTGTCACAGCACCATGGTGTCACAGCACCATGGTGTCACAGCACCATAGTGTCACAGGACATAGTGTCACAGCACCATACTGTCACAGGCCATGGTGTCACAGCACCATAGTGTCACAGGCCATAGTGTCACGGCACCATAGTGTCACAGGCCATAGTGTCACAGCACCATAGTGTCACAGCACCTTAGTGTCACAGCACCATAGTGTCACAGGCCATAGTGTCACAGCACCATAGTGTCACAGCACCATAGTGTCACAGCACCATAGTGTCACAGGCCATAGTGTCACAGCACCATAGTGTCACAGGCCATAGTGTCACAGCACCATAGTGTCACAGCACCTTAGTGTCACAGCGCCATAGTGTCACAGCACCATAGTGTCACAGGCCACCATGTCACAGCACCATAGTGTCACAGCACTATAGTGTCACAGCACTATAGTGTCACAGCACCATAGTGTCACAGGGCATAGTGTCAGGGCTGCCTTACCCTTCAGAAGTTCACTCCATTATCATCACGATGAGAATCATGGTAGTGCACAGACAGATGTAGTTCTGAGACGGAGCTGAGAGCTCTATAGCTTGATTCCTCTACCAGAGGGGACTCTTCTGCCCTGGGCAGAGCCTAAGCATAGGAGGCCTCAAAGCCCATCCCCAGCGTGACACACTTCCTCCAACAAGGCCACACTTCCTAATAGTGCCCCTCTCTGTGGGCCAAACATTCAAAACCACACCCATTCAAACCACCACCACACAGACCTGGTCCAGTTCCCAGTGGAGCCTAGATGCACTCTTCTGGGCCAAATGTCGACTGCAACTGCACGTTAGAGCTCCCTGTGTGACATGCCGACTGCACGTTAGCGCTCCCTGCAGTAGAGCACAGTAGGCCCTCCCTGCCTGTGAGCACACTCAGTGTCGCCCAGTCTGTCAGGTACTGGAGAGGAATAGAAGGCCCATGGTCTCCCCAGAGTTTGCATTTATTCCAGGGGAGGGAGAGAGCCCAGCAGTCAGAGACAGGCTGTCTCCTGGAGTAAGTGCTGTTTACAGCACGGTCAGGGCACTGCTAGAGAGCAGTGGGAAGGAGCTTCAGGAAGGCAGGAAGGCAGCTGGGAGGCTTCCTTGCAGAGAACCAGATGGGAACAGACCCGTGAGAAATTAGCACAGAGTAGGCCAGGTGGAAGGGGTTGGGGGTAGAAGGGGGCATTGAAGGGGGAAAGCTAAGGCTCACTCTGGAGCCTGAGTCATTGGATGGACCGTGGTGTTCTGGGCCAAAGCCTGGCTGAGTGAGGAATGGGACTCTAAGACAGAGTCCCCTGTGGGTGAGTGGCTCGGACTGGAGATGGGACTCGTGAGTACAATCCTCGTGGTGCCCAACACAGGGCACTGACGATATCTCAAAAGGAGAGCCCTGTACAGTAAATTCTCCATGCCTGCACTGTGGATATTTGGTTCTTTATACCATAGAATGTTGTGGAAGCGTCCCTGGCTAAACTACCTCTTGTATATCAATGTCCCTGCCACCACAACTGTCCTGTAATTGTGACAGCTTGGCAACCATTAATCCTTCCTGTCACTTCAGAACACCCCTGAGGGACAGAACCATGCCCAGTCAAGAGCAACTGAACTGAGGAAGCCTGTGCCCTTTAGAGCTGACGAGATGCCTGAGCATCTCCATGGGTGCGGCACACACTCAGGCCATAGCCGCTCACAGCTACAGCCATGGCTTCCTATAGGACGGGAGAGGATGCTGAGGGAAGTCTCCTTTCTTAGAGAAAGCACTTCATTCGTTTGACGTTTGCTTCCGTCCAGCATGGTTTGGTCATGTGCTTTAGTTCAGTCATTGGTCAGAAGCCAGTTTTACCCTCTCTTGGTGAGGTTTCTGAGGCGGCTCTCGGAGTTTGTATACCAGGCATCGTGATGGGCTTTGAAGCACAGCCCACGCAGCCAATCACATTGATGGTTTTCAGTTACCTGTTTCTGCCACTTACGTATGGGATAGGGCTGAGGGTCTGGCAGGTTGGCAGCCCAGAACCTAGGGTGATGTGTTCTCTTACAGCATTCAGTGGCCGTTGATTCTGGCTTCAGGAACTCAGGCATCACCGTGGGGAAGCGAGGGAAGATCATGCTGGTAAGGAGCCACGCCATCGGCAGGAACAGTTCTGAAACCGCTGTCTTTTCTTCCTGCACCCAAGTTCCCAAATGATGACTGAGAACCATTCATGGATAAGGCCTAGGCCATAAGTTTGGGCTTGTTCCTGCTAGCTCATATTCCCTTATCCCGTTTAAGCTAGTCTAGGTTCTGCCCTATGGCTGGTTACCGCTCCTTGGCTTCCTGTATCCAACTTCCTGGAGTCCAGGTGGCGAGTCTTCCCACCTGACTATCTCCTGGCGTTCCTCTCTCTGTGCCCAGATGTCCCCCCTTGTAAGCCTGCGTCAGCTCACTGGACATGGGCTTTTTATTGTGGGGAATGCTTCCACACAGTACACAGAGACTCTCTCAACACAGTTCTATGAGTCTGACATGAACAAGATTGTCTGTTAGTCCCCCCCCCCGCCCTTTCCCTCCTTCCCAAAATCCAGACATTGCCATCCAGACATTGGATTCATATCTGAGTCCCCACCTCCCCCCTTTTTTTTTTTACCACACTCTCTGCTTGTACCTGTTCCTTGTTCTTCCAGCCTTCTCCTGAGTCATCAGGGATGATGATAACTGTGGTGGTGCTGTGTACACAGCCTCCTGGGCACCAAGACTTCCTTGCTGACAACCTCTGTCCACAGCTGTGCTTGCATCTGTCTCCTCAGAGCCCTAGCACATCTTTATCCTTGAGCCAAGCCCAGCCGTGGGGAGCAGTTCACTCTACCCTCCGATGCATGATTGCATTCAGTCTGTTTCATATCACTGCATCAAAACTGTGTAGTGACATACTGTGTGATCTGCAAAATCAAGGAAACGTGTGTTCTGTCCCTTCACAGAAACAGTTTGCCAGCCCTTGATCTCAGTTACCCCAAGGTCCTTGCAGCCCTCGATCTTTTTGTCCTTTCCTGGCCAAGCAGACACATAGTAATGTTGCCCGACTCTGATCTCTGTGGTGTCTGCTGTTTGCACAGGACACACTGTACCTGAACGCTGTCAGACCCCTTCTCTTTGAGCTCCCCCCACTCTATGTCTAACAAACAGCCTGTTTCTCAAACTGAGGTGACTGGCAAGGAATTCAGAGCATGACTGACTGGCTGACTGACTGACTGACTGGCTGGCTGACTGACTCAAAGCCTTCGCCCCAGCATATCATGCGTGCCCAAGGGAAAGTTCACACACTTCTTTACCTTTCTTTCACTTTCCCTGTTTCCAGTCAGTCATGGTCTGATCGTATCTGCCTCTGTGCCTTTGCCAACCAGGTCCTGCACCCTGTCCTGGTCCTGCGCCAGCACTCGGCATCCATCTCCTCATTTCTGAGAGAGAGAGGTCTCCTCCAGCCAGGCCCGTCCCTGACCCACATTGCCAGAATCTCTCCTTCAAAACACCAGGGTCTCCCAAGCTTTTCCTAGTTACTCACAGCCTTAAACTGCCGTAGGGTGTGTGTGTGTGTGTGTGTGTGTGTGTGTGTGTGTGTGTGTGTGTGTGTGTTGTGTGCATGCACAAATCTGTTCTACCGCTGTTGCTGCTCTGACTAGAACCTCCACTCTGTTTTTGTTTTTTTGGTTCTTTTTTTTCGGAGCTGGGGACCCGAACAGGGCCTTGCGCTTGCTAGGCAAGCGCTCTACCACTGAGCTAAATCCCCAACCCCCCCACTCTCTGTTTTTATGTTTGATGAAATTGTCCTTATCCCTGGAAATTCCACACAAATGCTTGCTTTGGTGTGGAGCTGAGCACCAGACTTCACCAGAGCATCTGTCATGTGATTAGCGTGTTTCACTTGTGAATGTTTGTTCACACATAAGGATTCATGTGCTACATACGTTGTGATTCTGTGCGGTTGTTTATTTCTAAGTGTGAGCTCCTAGAGGCAGGGGCCAGGCTGTGCTCCTCTGGTTTATCTTGGCTACTGGGAAGCTCAGTAGAGATCTAATACATGAGTTTCTGTTCCTCAGTGCAAATGGGCTTTGTAGGGGCTTGGTTTTGTTTTTTGTTCTGTTTGCTTCTGTGCTTGCCCTCTACCCGGCTTTGGGATGCACAGGGATATACTGTTTCCTCCACAGTTGCTAAGATCAGCAGCCATAGCCCTGAAGAGGCAGCCATGCTGCGGTGGAGGAAGCAGGGCTTCCCGCTTGCCGTACTCAGCTCCAGCAGGTGCTCGAAGACACCCTCATTTTCCTCGAGGCCTGTATTGCTGTGGCATCTATTTCTGTTCATGTGCCAAAGCTTTCTAAGCCATAGTGAGGTTGAAACTGTATGAAGTTCTTAAATTCTCTGATATTATCTCCTCTAAAACAGGATGTATAGACTGTCCTTGCAGAAGTCCGTTCTGTCTCCTTTGGTTGGTTTGAGGTTGGTAAATTAGATGAAGTCAAGGGCCTACCTGCTGTAACGGGAGTTAACTGTTGTAACTGAGCCCCATCTGCAGAGACTCTTTTCTTCACGTCTAAACTCCTATCTACCCAGGCTGTCCGGAGTACACATGGATTGGAAGTCCCACTAACCCACAAGGGGAAACTGATGGTGACAGAGGAATATATTGAGTTCCTCTTAACTACAGCAAATCAGAAAATGGAGGAAAACAAGAGAAGAATTGGAAGGTACATTAATTATTTATTCCCATGTTATTCATTCATGCCTACATTGTACTTGAAATAGGGATGCATGTTCTTTTATTTTAAGCTTATAATCCAGGCAGTTTATGTAATCATCTCCCTCTTGTGGAGAAAAGAAAGGTGACTGAGGTCCAGTGCAACTAGAGCACAGTGAGATGGCACTCCACAATTGCAGAAGGAGGCATTGCAGAGACAGATGTGACCACCAGCAACACTGCTAGCTAGAGTCCGACAGCAGTGGGCACAGCTTGAGGGGAGTTGTGCACACTGCCCTGAAAGTTGCCTGGGCTACTCTTTCCATTCTGACAACGTCTTAGACCCCGGACTAGTTCAACAACCAGCTGTTGTCATGGAGCAAATCTGGAGTTGCCTCCCTCGTTGGTGAACTGGAATGGAGACTGATTCCAATTCACATCTTTCTGCTTTGCCTTCCGTTGGACCTCCTGGCAAATGAACATATAGTGCCCTTTTAACAGAGTGTGTCTATAAATGCTGCCTTCCATGTGTGCAAGCAGTGCCACTCAGGTACCCTAGGCAAGCTGTACCTGTGTGTGAGTGTGTGTGTGTGTGTGTGTGTGTATGAGTGCATGTGTGTGTGCATGAGTGGGTGTATGAGTGCATGTGTGTGCATACATGTGTGTATGTGTGTGAGTGCATGTGTGGGTGTATGTGGCGAGTGTGAGTGTGTGTGTGCGCGCACCTGTGTGTGCATGAATATGTATATGAGTGCATGTGTGTGCATGCATGTGTATATGTGTTTGCGTGCATGTGTGTGTGTGCATGAGTAGATGTATGTGGTAAGTGTGTGAGAGGGTGTGTGAGTGGATATGCATGTGTATTACATGAGTGTGTATGTGTACATGCATGTGTGTGCAAGTGAGCCAAATCACCTGTTGTAGAGGTCAGATGACACCTTTGTGAATTATATGATTTTGAAGATCAAGTTCCCAGTCTCCTTCTGCGCCCAGAGCTAAAGTTGTCCCACAGTCCTCCGGACCCAAAACCTGCCCACAAAGAGCTAGTCTCTCAGGAGCCCTCTCACTACTAAGCCCACAGGTGAGACTCCACTTTCTCTCCACTAATTGAACCAAAGAGAGCCCCACAGGGAGTACACAGTGCTCTGGAGCTGCAGGGCGGCCTAGGACAGGACCCTTCAGGCCTCCATCTGCACCCAGAGCTGGGGCTGTCCCACAGCACTCTGGACCCAAAACCTGCCATTGGAGAGCTGGTCTCCCAGGAGTGCTCTCACTCCTAAGATCACAGGCTCACAGGTTCACAGGAAGGACAAGCTCTAGTCAGAGACAGGAAGACCAACTAACATCAGAGAACCAGATGGCAAGGGGTAAGCACAAGAACCTAAGCAGCAGAAACCAAGACTACTTGCCATCTTCAGAATACAGTTCTCCCACCACAGCGAATACTGGATATCCCAACACCAGAAAAGCAAGATTTGGATTTAAAAATTTGGATGATCATGATAGAGGACTTTAAGAAGGAGATAAATAACTCCCTTAAAGAAATACAGGAGAACACAAGTAAACAAGTAGAAGGCCTTAAAGAGGAAACACAAAAATCCCTTAAAGAATTATAGGAAAACACAACCAAACAGGTAAAGGAATTGAACAAAACCATCCAGGATCTAAAAATGGAAATAGAAACAATGAAGAAATCACAAAGAGAGACAACCCTAGAGAAAGAAAACCTAGGAAAGAGATCAGGAGTCATAGATGCAAGCATCACCAACAGAATACAGGAGATTGAAGAGAGAATCTGAGGAGCAAAACATGCCATACACAACATTGGCACAATACTCAAAGAAAATGCAAAAAGCAAAAAGCTCCTAACCCAAAATATCCTGGAAATCCAGTACACAATGAGAAGACCAAACCTAAGGATAATAGGTATAGAAGAGAATGAAGATTCCCAACTTAAAGGGCCAGTAAATATCTTCAAAATTATAGAAGAAAACTTCCCTAACCTAAAGAAAGAGATGCCCATGAACATATAAGAAGCCTATAGAACTCCAAATAGATTGGACCAGAAAAGAACTTCCTCCAGTCACATAATAGTCAAAACACAAAATGCACAAAGTAAAGAAAGAATATTAAAAGCAGGAAGGGAAGGGGTTGGGGATTTAGCTCAGTGGTAGAGCACTTGCCTAGGAAGCACAAGGCCCTGGGTTCGGTCCCCAGCTCCGGGAAAAAAAAAAAAAAAAGCAGGAAGGGAAAAGATCAAGTAACATATAAAGGTAGACCTATCAGAATTACACCAAACTTCTCAACAGAGTCTATGAAAGCCAGAAGATCCTGGGCAGATGTCATACAGACACTAAGAGAACACAAATGCCAGCCCAGGCTACTATATCCAGCAAAACTCTCAATTACAATAGATGGAGTAACCAAGATATTCCATGACAAAACCAAATTTATACAATATCTTTCCACAAATCCAGCCCTACAGAGGATAACAGATGGAAACCTCCAACATAAGGAGGGAAACTACACCCTAGAAAAAACAAGAAAGTAATCGTCTTGCCTTAAACCCAAAAGAAGATACCTCAGAGTAAAAGGCTGGGAAAAAAATTTCCAAGCAAATGATCCTAAGAAACAAGATGGAGTAGCCATTCTAATATCGAATAAAATCAACTTTCAACCAAAAGTCATCATAAAAGATAAGGAAGGACACTTCATAATCATCAAAGGGAAAATCTACCAAGATGAACTCTCAGTTCTGAATATCTATGCTCCAAATGGAAGGGCACCCTCATTCATAAAAGAAACTTTACTAAAACTCAAAGCATACATTGCACCTCACCCAATAATATTAGGAGACTTCAATACCACACTCTCATCAATGGACAGATCATGGAAACAGAAACTAAACAGAGACACAGTGAAACTAACAGAAGTTATGAACCAAATGGATTTAACAGATATCTATAGAACATTTCATCCTAAAACAAAAGAATATACCTTCTTCTCAGTACCTATGGTACCAAAATTGACCATATAATTGGTCACAAAACAGGCCTTAACAGATAAAAGAAAACTGAAATAATTCCATGCATCCTATCAGATCACCACAGACTAAGGCTGGTCTTCAATAACAACAAAAAATGACCGAAAGCCCACATATACATGGAAGCTGAACAATGCTCTACTCAATAACAGTTTGGTCAAGGAAGAAAGAAAGAAACTAAAGACTTTTCAGAGCTTAATGAAAATGAAGGCACAACATATCCAAACTTATGGAATACAATGAAAGCAGTACTAAGAGGAAAACTAGTAGCTCTGAGTGCCTCCAAAAAGAAACTGGAGAGAGCATACATTAACAGCTTGACAGCACACCTGAAAGCTCTAGAACAAAAAGAAGCAAATACACCCAAGATGAGTAGACAGTGGGAAATAATCAAACTCCGGTGAAAAAAAAAAAAAAAAAAAAAAAAAACAACAACATCAACAACAAAACCAGGAGCTGGTTCTTTGAGAAAATCAACAAGATAGATAAACCCTTAGCCAGACTAACCAAAAGCCTATACTCAACAAAACTGGAAAATCTGGATGAAATGGACAGTTTTCTAGACAGATACCAGGTACCAAAGCTAAGTCAGGATCAGATAAACCATCTAAACAACCCCATAACTCCTAAAGAAATAGAAGCAGTCATTAAAAGTCTCCCAACCAAAAAGAGCCCAGGGCCAGATGGGTTTAATATGAAATTCTTTCAGACCTTCAAAGAAGACCTAATACCAATACTCATCCAACTGTTCCACAAAATAGAAACAGAAGGAGCTCTACCCAATTTGTTCTTTTACACTTATACCTAAACCACACAAAGACCCAACAAAGAAAGAAAACCAGACCAATTTCCCTTATGAATATCAATGGCAAAATACTCAATAAAATTCTCACAAACCAAATCCAAGAACACACCAAACGATCATCTCCATCAAGTAGGCTTCATCCCAGGGATGCAGGCACGGTTCAATATAGGGGAAGCCATCAATGTAATCCACTATATTAAACTCAAAGAAAAAAATCACATGATCTTCTCATTAGATGCTGAGAAAACATTTGACAAAATTCACCACCCCTTCATGGTAAAAGTCTTGGAAAGATCAGGAATTCAAGGCCCATGCGTAAACATAGTAAAAGCCATATACAGCAAAACAGTAGCCAACACCAAACTAAATGGGGAAAAACTTGAAGCAATCCCAATAAGTTCAGGGACTAGACAAGGCTGTCCACTCTCTCCCTACCTATCAATATAGTACTTGAAGTCCTAGCCAGAGCAATCAGACAGCAAAAGGAGGTCAAAGGGATACAAATTGGAACAGAAGAAGTCAAAATTTCACTATTTGCAAATGATATGATAGTATACTTAAGTGACCCCAAAAATTCCACCAGAGAATTCCTACAGTGATAAACAACTTCACCAAAGTGGCTGGGTATAAAATTAACTCAAACGAAGCAGTAGCCTTCCTCTACACAAAGGATAAACAGGCTGAGCAAGAAATTAGGGAAATAACACCCTTCACAATAGGTACAAATAGTATATAATATCTTGGTGTGACTAACAAACAAGTGCAAGATCTGTATGACAAGGACTTCAAGTCTCTTAAGAAAGAAATTGAAGGTCTCAGAAAATAGACAGATCTCCCATTCTCATGGGTTGGCAGGATTAATATAGTAAAAATGGCCATCTTGCCGAAAGCAATCTACAGATTCAATGCAGTCCCCATCAAAATTCTAACTCCTTCATAGAGTTAGAACAATTTGCAAATTCATTTGGAATAACAAAAACAAAACAACAACAACAAAAAAAAACAGGATAGCAAAAACTATCCTCAACAATAAAAGAACTGGGGGAATCACTATCCCTGAACTCAAGCAGTATTACAGAGCAATAGTGATAAAAACTGCATGGTATTGGTACAGAGACAGACAGATAGACTAGTTGAATAGAATTGAAGACCCAGAAATGAACCCACACACCTATGGTCACTTGATTTTTGGCAAAGGAGCCAAAACCATCCAATGGAAAAAAAGATAGCATTTTCAACAAATGGTGCTGGTTCAACTGGAGGTCAGCATGTAGAAGAATGCAAATCAATCCATTCTTATCGCCCTGTACAAAGCTTAAGTCCAAGTGGATCAAGGACCTCCACATAAAACCAGATACAGTCAAACTAATAGAAGAAAAAGTAGGGAAGAGCCTCGAACACATGGACACTGAGGAAAATTTCCTGAACAAAACACCAATGGCTTATGCTCTAAGATCAAGAATCGACAAATGGGACCTCATAACGTCGCAAAGTTTCTGTAAGGCAAAGGACACTGTCAATAGGACAAAAAGGCAACCAACAAATTGGAAAAAGATCTTTACCAATCCTACATCCGATAGAGGGCTAATATCTAATATATACAAAGGACTCAAGAAGGTAAACTCTAGAGAATCAAATAATCCTATTAAAAATGGGGTACAGAGCTAAACAAAGAATTCACAGCTGAGGACTATAGAATGGCTGAGAAACACCTAAAGAAATGTTTGACATCCTTAGTCGTCATGGAAATGCAAATCAAAATAACCCTGAGATTCCACCTCACACCAGTCACAATGGATAAGATAAAAAATTTAGGTGATAGTAGATGCTGGTGAGGATGTGGAGAAAGAACACTTCTCCATTGTTGGTGGGATTGCAGACTGATACAACCACTATGGAAATCAGTCTGGAGGTTCCTCAGAAAATTGGACATAGTACTACCTGAGGACCCAACTGTCCTACTCCTGGGCATATACCCAAAAGATGCTCCGACATATAACAAAGACACATGCTCCACTATGTTCATAGCAGCTTTATTTATAATAGCCAGAAGCTGGAAAGAACCCAGATGTCCTTCAATGAAGGAATGGATACAGAAAATATGGTACATTTACAAAATGAAATACTACTCAGTTATTAAAAGCAAATGACTATATGAAATTCTTAGGCAAATGGATGGAACTAGAAAATATCATCCTGAGTGAGGTAAACTACTCACAAAAGAACACACATGGTGTGAAGTCACTGATAAGTGGATATTATCCCAAAAGCTTGGAATACCCATGAAACAGTTCACAGACCACATGAAGCTCAAGAAGAAGGATGACCAAAGTGCAGATTCTTCAGTCCTTCTTAGAAGGGAAAACAAAATACTCACAGGAGGAAATATGGAGACAAAACATGGAACAGGGACTGAAGAAAAGGTCATCCAGAGACTGCCCCACCTGGGGATCCATCCCATATTCAACCACAAAACCCAGTCACTATTGCTGATGCCAAGAAGTGCATGCTGACAAGAGCTTGAAATGGATGTCTCCTGAGAGGCTCTGTGAGAACCTTTCTGATACAAATGAGGATGCTTGCAGCTAACTGTAGGACTGAGCACTGGGACCCCAATAGAGGAGTTAGAGAAAGGACTGAAGTAGCTGAATGGATTTGTAACTTCATAGGAAGAACAACAATATCAACCAACCAGATCCCCCAGAGCTCACAGGGACTAAACCATCAACCAAAGAGTACACATGGAGGGACCCATGGCTCCAGCTGCATATGTAGCAGAGGATGACCTTGTCCAGCATCAACAGGAGGAGAAGAAGCTCTTGGTTCTGTGAAGGCTCACTTCCCCAGTGTAGGGGAATGCCAGGGTGTTGAGGTGGGAGTTGGTGGGTAGTGAGATTATCTTCATAGAAGGAAGGAGAGAGGGGAGGAGTATGGGAGTGGGGGGAAGGGGGTAACATTTGAAATGTAAATATATAAAATATCCAAGAAAAATAAAATTAAAGGAAAAGAAGATCACGCTCATGCCATCAGGCCTGTGTGGCAACTTCTTTGACCACAGAGCCATCTCACTGTGGCTCACCAGGACAAGTTGTATATTTATAAGGTGCAGAGTGATGGACATTTTTATGTAATTTCCCTTTTTTTTTCTCCCCACACTTTTGAAAATCTCGCATTGCATCGCTGCCTAAGTATCTCTCAGTCACTTTTCTTTCCATCTTCATTGCCTCTCTCTATTCAAGACCTATGTAGCAGCCCATCAAGCTGGTCTCAGAGCAGGATGTGGATCGGATGTCTGTCTATCACCTGAGTTGATCTCTGCATTGGTGTCAGAGTCATGTCCTTATACTGGAGAAGAGCCCATGGCTTGACATGCCTGCCTGAAACCCCTGACTACCTAGAGGTGTCCAACCTCAGCTAAGACAAAGGCGCCGGTGATACCAATGGGACCTAAGTTTCCACAGCGGCCCAGGTTCAACGCTGTCCCACCAAATTACTCAGCCCTGTTCTACCAAGTCACTGTTGTATTTTGATTGTGTTATCTGTAACTTGGGTGAAATGCCACCTCAAAGAAGAGTTGCCAGTCATTAAACAGCATGTACTTCATGGCAGGCCTCAGTGCCTGCTGTGGACTCAGAACAGGGAGACCTTCTTCCTTTGTCACTCAACTCTGAAGCCTACCATATCTAGAGTTACTGAAGCCTCCCTTAGGTTACTGTGTGACCTGTACCAGATTGGGGAGTTGGGTAGGGGGGCAGCTGATCCCTTACACACAGTAGTCATCTCAGCACACAGATTCTGGTTTAGGAAAATTTGATGATAAATCCTTGCCACCAAGCATGGATTATCTAACCAAAGCAAAGCTTTCAGGTAGGCAGCTTGCCTAGCTTCCCAGCAGCCTGCCGACATGAGCTGCACACAGACACTCACTGCCACAAAGCTCACTGTGCCAGGTAGACACTGGGCTGTGTGTGTGTTGTGTGTGTCTGTAGGGGGTGGGATGGGAGGGAGATGCGGGGTGGAGGGGGGGACAACGCAGGAAGCAGCAGTTCAGTTTCTCCTGTTTTCTGCCCTGAATTTCAATAAGTTTATAAATATAGCTCAGGATCATCTAACTCTACACCTGGCAAAGTTAATTGAGCCATGCTCACCAACCATAAAATCAAATTATGAGTTAAATCCATTGCCTCAAAAATGTGTTTTGAGATGATAGTTTGTATGCCGCTATCAAGAGAGCAGACTCATCATATAAAATCAGGGAAAAATTAAAGAAGGGCAAAAGTGTCTTAAGATCCTGATTACAAGAATACGTGTGGATTCAGAGTAGAGTGTGCGAGCAAATTAGGGCTCCTCAGGGAGCAGCCAGATGCAGGCACAGAACTCCTGATCCTAGGAGAGAAAAGTTCGACAGCCATGGGTGGGTATAGGGAGAGGCCTACCTCATCATGGGGCCAGTTTCTGGTTTAGACAATCAAAAGAATTGGGAAACCTCAGCCCGACAAATAACACTTAATCAACCCCAAATAGCTTAGCAGCCTGACAAAGTTACAAGTTAAAGTACTTAAAAATATTTCTGTGCATGTGTGTTAATATGTGTGCATATGTGTGTATAGGTATGATGTTTGTGTGTGCATGTGGATATGTATGCATACATGTGTGTGTGATGTGTGTGTGTGTGATCACATGTGGCAAGTATGTGAGACTTGTATGTGTATATGGCATATGTACACGTGTTCAAGCTTATGTACGTGTATAATATATGTGTGTGATACCTGCAGATGTATGCAGATGTATGTAAGTGTGATGTGCATGTGTGCAGGTGTGTGTGTGTGTGTGTGTGTGTGTGTGCTGTGTGTATGTGTGTATGGTGTCTGTACCTGTGTGCAAGTTTCCATATGTATGTAAATGTAACGGCCTTTGTCCTGCCCTGTCACTATTTGCCTTATGCCCTTGAGACATGGCTCCTCACTCACCCTGGTGCTAGGAGGTTCACAAGGTCCCAACAGCCCTACTGGCTCACAGACCACTCATGAGCCTTCTACAGGGGTGTCAGGATCTGAAGTCGGGTCCTGATGCTTACGCAGTGAGTGCTGTTACCCACCGAGCCATCTCCTCGTACCCTAAAATGCTTCTAGTAGAGGAAAGGTCTTGTTCATGCTTGTGAAAGTAGTTCCCACGCCTGTCCTCTGTGGGGAGGGACTCAGCAGAGGAGCTGAGAGCCCGCGGTGTCCGGAACCAGACAGGACAGTGAGGGAGCTTGGCCTGCTTTGTAAAGCGCCAATTTAGAGACTGGAAGAGACAGGCACTGACAGACACTGTAGGATACTTCATACATAACGACTTCCAGGTGGGAAACTTGAAGCTTGTAGGTCTGCCTCTGACTGTGAGGGAAGGGTTTCTTTGTTAACAGGAGGTTAGGCCCTGCATCTGACAAAGCCATGTGGCCCTGAGTAGAAAGAAATTAACCATGTTCTTCTTTTCATCAACTGTGTAATAAAATATTAAATAAAACAGAATAAAGGGCTGACTATATTGGCATATAATATTGTTAAGAGTAAAGAAATCAGAAAGGCATAGTAATTGAATCTGTTTCCAGCAGTTGATTTATTTATTTTTTTTATCTTTTTTACTGTGGTAAAATGTGTGTAACAGAAATTTACCATTTTAACCAATGGCGTTACGTACATTCACGTGATTAGTAGCCATCGCCACCACCTCCAGAGCCTTCATCCTCCTGAACAGAAACTTCGTCCACTGAGCACAGCCACTCCCCACCTGCAGCCCTCAGAGCACCCCATTCTGTGTGTCAACTAGACTTTCCAGCTAGTGAGATTATGCAGTCTGTCCCGTTGTGCAGCTGCGTCTGTGTACTCTGTTGTGATGTCCTGTTGTCCTGTTGTAGCTGCCGTCTCTGTGTACTCTGTTGTGATGTCCTGTTGTGCTGTTGTAGCTGCTGTCTCTGTGTACTCTGTTGTGATGTCCTGTCGTCCTGTTGTAGCCGCTGTCTCTGTGTACTCTGTTGTGATATCCTGTTGTGCTGTTGTAGCTGCCGTCTCTGCACTCTGTTGTGATGTAGCAGTTTTGTTTGTTGCCTGAGAATTGAGCCTAGGGCCTTGTGTGCGCTTCATAGGAAACCTACCCCAGAGCTGCATCCCTGACAGCTGATATGCTGTAGCAGGCATCAGTGACTTCTCTCTTCCATTGTGTTTATGGTGCACACACAATGGGGTTTTGTTTCCCTGTTTGTCTGTTGATGGGCAGCTGAGTAGTTTACAGTTTTACCTGTGAGACTGTCACGGCTCTGAGCATTGCTCGCCAAGCATACTCCTCCCACTTGCAGGTCTCTAGTTCAGAACTAAAGTAGCATGGTAAATCTACATTTAACCCCCTGAAGAGCCGCACACATGCTGCCCACGGCAGATGTGCATCTTGCATTGTCACCAGCCATGACAACTCAGAGCCCTGCCTTGCAGACAGCAGCAGGGTGGTGTGAGGCGACCCTCAGTAGGGTTCAGCTTGTTCTCTGGTGTGTAGTGGTATTCAGCCATCTACCTGCCTGCCATCCTCACAGATGTCTGTCAAGTTTCTTGTCCAAGTTTTAGTTGGTTGTTGTTTTGCTCTGAAATGCGGGATTCCTATCTGCTGGATGTCCAACAGACAGGTGATACTTTCTGTGTCTGCGGACGCCCTGATCACTACCAGCAGTATCTGTAGGGGCAAGAAAGTTATAGATTCTTGTGAAGCTGTCTTCTGATTTTCTTTTGTTGCCTGTATTGGTGTTAAGGCCAAGAGAGCAATCATGACCAGATTTGCTCTTGTAACGTTTCCATTGTTCTGTTTGTTGGTCTGTTTGTCTCACACTTTGGTTCTTGCATTTAGGTCTTTGCAGGTATTTTCTTTAACCAGGAGGTGATAACACTGGTTAGTGACTGAGTAATCAACCATAGGGCCGGTGAACCTTTTGTCTACCACACCTCCGAGCTCCACTCCACATCAGATGAGAACTAGCCCAGTACTGTCCTTAGACAGTAGTTCTCATTAGCAGGACACCAGAAATGAACAGTGTCCTGTTTATTTTCATGAAGGTAATGGACTGGGTGAGGACAAATATGGACTTACACGTTCTTTCAGAAAGCAATTCAGATACCAATGAAAGGAGAAGGACGGCAGGCATGGAGTAGAGAGATGAGTCCGAGGTGGAGCCTGCTGGGAAAGCTTTGGTAGCAGTGTAGGTGGGCTTTCTGACAGGGGCCGAGGAGTGGTGAGCAGTGAACAGCCCTGCAGTCAGTCACTGGGCTTCCACGGCGAGGAGCTGTGAACTCACTAGTGCGGTTAGAAGTGTGGCTAAGGGAAGTGCTGAGCAGGCCCTGGGGCGGGTCTTACCTGAATATCTCTGTGGTGGGAGGAGCTGAATATCCAGAAGAAGGCAAGTGTGGCAGAAATGGAAACACAGCACTCAACTAGACATGGCGTCCGCATGGCTGGCTTCACCGGTGAGAGCTGCTCTGAAAGAGTTGAAAACACACTTTTACAGCAGTGAAGGCCAAGAAAGATGTAGTCGGTTGACTTCATAGGTTAAAGCACCACATTGTCACACTTCAGACCAGTTCATGGTTTGTTTCAGTCATCCATTAACACTCATATATGTGACCATATATTTAATTCTTTACAGGTTCTATAACTGCCTACAGCATGCTGTCAAAAGAGAAACAATTTCAAACTCACGCTCCGAGATCAAAGAGAAAAATAACCCACTCTGTACTCCTAAGAATCAGAGGAAGCAAGGAAAAGCACGTGACCCATCTACGACTGAAGACGATGGCGGGGAGCAGCTCAAAGGCAGCGATGGCTGGGGAATCGGTGCTGTCCTCTTCCTGGGCGATGACTAAGACTTGGTGGGAATCGGCTCTGGTTCACTGTGCTGCTCTTCACAAGAGCATCAGGGTTCCCTGAGGGCACCCGACCCCTCAGGAGGCTGGAGTTAATCTCTCTATTGTAGAGAAACTTAAGTGTAAATGGCTTTTCAAAGTAGCTTTGTATATGTTTGCTCTCTGAAGTCTGCTTTTTAAGCATATTAGGATTCACTCTACAAATAAACCTAAAACTTCCCATGTCTGTTTATGTCAAATAGGAAAAGCAAGATTAATTCCTCTCTGAGGTAGCCTCACCATCATGAGCATTCGAGTGGGAACCATAGGGGAAAGCTCACCCCACCCCAGAGCTTTCTTTAAGGGGAAGGAAGGTCAGAGTTTGCATTTCTTGCCTTGGGCAAATGTTTCCGCTCACTTTGGCCTTGTGGATAAAAGTAACCAATATGCATGCCAGTATTTCATTCAGAGAAATACCGGACCCTTCTTTCTACTCTGTCACTCACCACCAGCGCTTGCTGCTGGCAGCCTCTGAGACACCTGGGTGGAGCTTTTTCTAAACTTGCTTGGGAATGATCACCGATACGCAGACATCCCCATAAAACAGAACACATGTGCTGTGACAGCTGGAAGGGTCAAAAGCCCTGGGCTTTAGTTCCATCATCAGAAGCCCTACAGCAAATCATTAGTTTTATGGGATTCCATTTCTTCTACACAAATTCTAACACCTGCTGTGTTCACACTTCAGGGGTGACTGGGTCAGATAGAAAGTGTGAGCACTGACAGCAGTAGTCTATTGCAGAACTACCATTTTTGCTCATTGAAAACGAAGGTGACTTCACTGTTTTCAAATCACGAAAATGATATGATGCCATCAGGGAGCATCATGGGAGCAGAGGGCATCTCTAGCTTTGGCAGCAAGCGCTTGAGGCAACTGGTCAGCTTGCATCCATGGTCAGGGAGCCAAGGGGATGGTGCCGCCCACATCAGAATGCATCTTCTCTCCTTGATTAAACCTCAGAGAGCAGACACCAGCGGTGTCTTCAGGGTGAGTCCGAATCTTATCAAACTGAGATTGACTGTCACAAGTCTAACCGTTACCAGTCTGAGGTCCGAACACATGACTCTTTGAACTTTTATCAAGATGTATCTTATTAGTTCTGGTTATAGGTATGTATGTGTGTTCGAGTGCAGATACAAACAGTCACCCATATAGTCAGAGGTTTCAAGTGCCTCTGGAGCAGGCAAGTGTGATCTGCTCACTACAAACACATCTCAAGTCAGGCGATTCCAAACACTGGCAAGCTGGAAGTGAAGGTTAGCTGAAAGTCGTCTTTACTGTTTTTAAGTGTGTAAGTGAAGCCAATCATCCAGCATTCTAGACACCACCAATAACAGACTGACTCCTGATGGCATGAGGAAAAGCCACACGAGCAGAGGGCGTGACAGACCCGTACTGTAGATTTCTTCTGTCTTCCATTGGATGAGCAGGCCCCTCCGATGCTGTCTACGATCGATCGTGACAATGCTATGTTTGCACACTGGTGAAGGGCATGGCTTCTGTGCAAAGCTGTGTGGCTTGAGCCTTGCACAACTTACACTCTTGAAGCTATGCAGCGACACGTCACCTGTAAGCATATATGGCTTCGATGTCAGGTAGGAAGCTGGAGCAGGAAAAGGAGACTAGCGGGTTTTAAATGTCTTGGGCATGGCTTCCAAATTACTGAATAAAACCTAAAGGATCTGCCAGGCAAGCAGGCAGAAGGAGTGACAACATGTAAACAGAACCCTGGGAAGGGCCAGTATGGGGGGGGGGTCATCCTGGGGAGGACCAGCTTGGGGAGGGCACCTGGGGCTAGCATGGGAGGGTACCCTGGGGCCAGCATGGAAGGGTACCCTGGGGAGAGACAGCATGGGGACGGACCTGAGCTGCAATGACCAGACTGGGTTTTAGCCTCTGAACTAGAAGATATTTTCTGCTTCTCCCTCGGGTAGTCATTCACGCCAGGTTTGAATACTCCATATTCCATAAGTAACTGCTTAGTATTCTGGTAAAAGGAAAGACACACACACACACACACACACACACACACACACACACACAGAGAGAGAGAGAGAGAGAGAGAGAGAGAGAGAGAGAGAGAGAGAGAGAGAGATCACAAAAAGTCAAAGCAGAAACAAAGAGAGCTGAGATGTGCTTTGTTTCTGAAGGTCTTGGACCAGAGATCAATCAACCAAGTTATGGCCAAGCAGACTTACTTCATTTGGCTCACAGGAGGACGCTTTTTCCTAACTGGGTCAAGGTTTTAAAGTACAGTGAGCTCACAGTGGGTGTAAAAATGCATCTCTGGGGTTTTGTTTGTTCCCTTTAATTGCAAAACTTGGTTTGTGGGAGGCCACACGACACTCAGTCAGCCACACTCTGGCCGTCACATTTGAATAGGGTCATCCAGTTCCCCTCAGACCCTCCCCACTGCTATCTCTGTGAGAGACACCTCATTAGTTGGTCCCTGTGGGTGTCAGCCTGTGCTGGCCAGCCCTGGGTAGAAGCTGGGGAGACATAAACGTGTTGCTGTGTTAGTATATCATAGGACAAAAAGATAAGGGCGGAGCCTGCTACTGTTCCTACGGATGACATCGCAAGATCAAAATGCCAGACTCTTTGCGTAAGGGTATTTAGGAATTTGAAGATAGCTACCGCCAAGAATGAAATCAAGGGTGAGACTTATGTCCTTTTTGAGGCAGTATTTCATATATTTAGCACCGCCTCTAGTTCCCTGTTGATTCTGCTAACACAAACTTCACACATCTATGTATCACAGAAATGACTTCCTCTGTTGCCCCAAGAAAAATTGTCACCACTACACAGCTTACAAGCCTTGTAAGGGAAAAGTAACATCTCTCTCAGCGACCAAATTTTTATCTTGAGGTTTATGTGTATAAAATAATTACATATGTTTAATTATTAGTGCATTTTCTCCCTAAGTCTTTATTAAGCAGCTACAATGTACCTGTACATGTCAAAACAGGACAGAAACCACTATCGGCTGATAAGTCTCAGAACAGGATACTGTCCTCTCCTACCCTTCACTTTTAGTAAAATCATCAAAGGCAACTGAGCCTGAAAGACCACAGCTGTAATACCAGCACCAGCCAAAGCAGGAGGATCACTCAGGGTCAAAGCCAGCCTGGTTTACACACTGACTTCCAAGTCAACAAGCACAGTATAGACAGTCTCTCAAGTAAAAAGAAACCCAAATCAAAAGAAAAGGCCTGTGAACACCTGCCCAGGTCTCCAAGAAGCCCTCCTTACCTGCTTCAGAGTCCTTTCTGTCCTTTCTGTCCCCACTCACTTCCTATCTTTACCAAGGCACAGAAGTGTGCTTAGACTCTCAGCCACACAAACCAATCAGTATCTTCAAGGTCAGGAGTCACAAACATGGCCCAGGAGCACCCCGCTCCTGTGGACTGGCGGAGGGAAGGAGCACTGTTTCTGTCATGTCTCCTGTCTTCATCTTGATTGGCGGTCAGCAAATACTCTTATGATTTATAAATGCTTTGTGAGTATGCTTATTCAAGAGCATTGTTTAGTTTATTGGTTACTATTTATAAACTGAGAGAAGCTTGATTAATAAAATCAAAGCCCTAGGCTAACGGACAAGCTACAAGGTTACTTGATAGCTGCGTGGTACAAAGTGGGCTTTGTCCCTGACTGAACATGCATTCTCCTGCACGATCCCACGTGTTTAAGCCCTTGGTCCTCAGCTGCCCAAATGGTGGCACCAAGGAGGACATGGACCTCCCTGTATTGGAGCCATGCTGGAAGGGGTGGAGTACTGATGGGGTGGGCAGTTACGGGTTACAGCCAGACCCTGGTTGCCACCCAAGCCCTCTCCCCTTTCCCCCTGGGATAAGAGACGCTACAGCTACACACCCCAGCTACCATGAAGTCTGCCACATTTCACCACGGAAGGGTGTATCCCTTTAAAGTGTGAATCACAGAGGACCTTCCTTCTTGTGCTGCCTTCAGGCTCTCATCTTCCTGACAAGAAAATAACCAACACAGCCCTTCTGACAAAACGACGAGACTTCCAGAACCTAGAATCAACAGTCGAAGGATCTGCATACCCCTCACCCAGGCTCATTAGTGTGCCCCTCTCCCATGGAGCGTAGATGGTGCATATGCACGTACACGTGTAATCAAGCGCATGTACACATCTCAGAACATGTCTAAGATGTAACTCTGCCTCTTCTTCTTGAGGGAGGACCCATTGTGTATCCTCAGGTTATCTTTGTGCTCTCTGTACAGCCTCGACTTCTGTATTAATCATTGTTCTCTAGAGTCACAGAACTTAAGGAATGTGTATATATATATATATGGAATATATATATGGAATTTATTGGATTGACTGCAGTCCAAACTACCTCAACAATGGCCAGCTGTGGATGGGAAGTCCAAGAATACAGCACTTGCTTCGCTGCAAGAGGCTGGGTGTTTCAGCTGATCTTCTGTACAAGCTGGGATCCTGAAGAAGTAGGCTCCAACAGATGTGCTGGCAAGTAAGTGCAAGCATAAAAAGAAGAACGAACCCTTCCTTCTTCCGTCATCCCTATGTAGGCCTCGGTGTGTGGCCCCGATGAAAGGTGTGCCTTGAGATCTGGATTAAAGGCGTGTGTCTATCTAGATCAAGAGAATGTGTGATCCTTCCAGCCTCGAGTTCTAGGTCACAGGTGTGACTCCATTTCTGGATTGTAGTTCATTCCAGATGTGGTCAAGGTGACAACTGTGAATGGCCACCACAACTTCCTTATTCTCCTGTGTCTGTCTTCTGGGTGCTGGGAATGAGTTTGTGTCACAACACCTGGTGTATACGGTACTTGGAATTGAATCATGGATGCCAGGCAAGCACTCTACCCTGTGGGGAATATGATCAGGAAACCCTGTGGATACCAAAATCAGTGGATGCTCCCACTCCTGTGTTAAATGGCATTGTGTTTTCATATGCCCACGCATGTCTTCCCATACATGTTAAACACATTGAGATAGTTTATAACACCTTATAAATGCTTACAGAATAACAAGGAAAGGTCTCAGTGATCAATACAGATGCACATTCTCTAGGTATTTTTGACCTGCAGTTGACTGAATTCACAGAAGCATAGCCTTCCAATGTGGAAAGCCAAACAAGTTTCCTTTAATGATTTGGTTAGTGTGGTGTTGGCTGGATTTCTGCATCATAATTATTAAATCTATATTTTCCTTTTGTAACTAATAAGAGATTTGAATACCACAGAAGAGAGAGTGGGAAGGCTGTAAGATCAGAGGACCCAGTGCCTAGTGGGAGACAATGTCTTCTAGATTATAAAAGCCCAGACAGTGGCTTCTATTTATGACAAGGATACTGTGCCCATGAAATCTCAGCTATATGGCCAAGATCTGATAAAGTCAAGTTGACAACAGCTAATAGCTGAGTAAGAGAATAATAGCGATAACAGCACCAGCTACATGCCGGTAGGGATGGGGCAAGTTTAACAAGGCTCCACCCTGCACTAAGAGCAAAGGCAATTAATGACTGCTAAGAGAGAATCGGTCTTCTCCAGGAAAGAAGCCCCCGGTGGGCTATTAAGTCTCCAGCAGTCACTTCTAAACACATGAACATCTGAGCAGCTCTGACCAGTCTCAGCAGGGCGTAACTATGTAGCAGTAATAGCTAAAGGAGAGAACGTGGAGTGAGAAGGAATGGGGGTGTGAGCAGGGGAGGAGCTGGGGGGGGTTGAGATGGAAATGATGTAATAAGGTACTAGGGCATGAATTAATTCCCAGGATAGAATGAAAAACGCTGGGAAAAGAGAGTTGTGAAAGTCTACATTTGGAAATCTATAAAAATCCTGCTTCTTCTAAATCAGAGTCTCACCCACCTGTCTCACTATTGACTCACAATCCACATCCAAATCGTTATTACATGATTGCTCTTTTATTTCTTTTCCTATTATTAGTTGGAGTTCTACATGAGCATGTGCATTCATGTGTGCTCAGGCACATACACACACGTGCGCGCGCACACACACACACACACACACTCACATACACATTCATACACACTCATACACACTTATACACACATTCACATACACATACACACACTCACACACACTCACACACACACATTCACACACACATACACACACACACATTCACACAACACATACACACATATTTACACACACTCATACACACACACTCATACACACACTCACACACTCATACACACACTCATACACACTCACATACACATTCATACACACATATTTACACACACTCACACACACATTCACACACACATACACACATATTTACACACACATACACACACACTCATACACACACACACACTCATACACACACACACACACTCACACACTCACACACACACACACACACACACATACACACACACACACACACACACACACACATACACACACACTCATACACACTCACACACACTCACACACACACTCACACACACTCATACACATTCATACACACAGTCACACGTGTGTCAAATTAGTTATTCTACTCAATGATCTAAGAGTCACTGCTGTTACTTCTTATTAATGAAGTGTAGCCCCTGGAAGTCCCCAGATTGCCCCTGCGTGCTTTCCAGGTAGTCTTGTCTTGCACAGTCAGGAAGATACTCCAGGCTCATCTATGATCTCCAGTCCGTGAATCTGGCCCCTTTGGTAGTTAGTTGTGCCTCCAGGTTCTGCATTGGTGACGATGGGTTATTTTTATATATAATTATGAAATTGTTCATCATGCGCGATAGTGATTAGCAAATGGTCAGCATTCCAAGGTTGTACCTTGTAGCTCACCTCACCTTCAGGACATACTGGCAGGAGTGCCTTCTACTGCTTTCCTCTCCGCAACAGGGCAGTGACAAGCTCTCATTAAAGCCCTGGAGTGTTGTCTGTGATAGCTCTTCATAAAGTCCTTTGTTTCTCAGCTTGAATGTCTAACCCCTGGCCTCTCTCCAAGGTATGATGGAACTAAAATAAACTGCATGTATGTCTTTAGAGAAGAGCAACACGGAGAGATCAAAAATCTTAGTGTCTTTCCTTATCTTAACAATAGGTTCCTGCCTGCTGCCAGTGGTATGTCCTTAATTTAAATTTAAATTATAACATAATTCTCTCCTTTGAAATTATTTTCTCAATGGCTTATCTTTACCTTAAAATTTTACATAGCTACAAATAAATTTAATTCTAATATTTGAAATAAGACTTCTTATCTAGATGGTTGGGGCAAGCATCTTTAATCCTAGCATTCAGGAGACAGAGGCAGGCAGATCTTTGAGTTTGAGGCCAGTCTGGTCTACAAAGAGGTCCAGGACAACTAGAGCTGCACAGAGAAACCCTGTCTCCAAAACCAAAACAACAACAACAACGACAACAACAACAAAACAATAGGTTCCTAAAGCCACCTGTTTTGTCTGTGTGTTGCTTTGAAATGGCATAAACTATCAATGCCTCCCACGGCAGCAAGAATGGCCTCAGAGTGAAGTTTAATTAACCAGTTTTTCCAGAGAATGGACAAGAATGAAGCAACTAATTGCCTACATCGGCCACCAGGTGGCAGAGTAGCACAGAGTCCAAGAGCTGCCTGGGAGTCGCTGGTGAAGGGCTCGGCTGTGCTTTCTTTACAGGCTTAGACTATTCCAAAGGTTCGTTTTTTTAAAGGCATTATAAAACCACCTACTATTGTCTTTTGTAAATAATGATATGTAAAATAATGATATTTTAGTCCCTTGGTATTTTAATACTAAAAAGCTATTTAGCAGGAATATTTGAAACTGATACATAAAAAGAAGTGAACACTAAAAGCGAGTGCTTCAACTTTTAGTCTGGTGTGTGTGTGTGTGTGTCTGTGTGTGTGTCTGTGTGTGTGTGTGTGTGTGTGAGTGTGTCTGTGTGTGTGTCTGTGTGTGTGTCTGTGTGTTGTATGAATGTCTGTGTGTGTCTGTGTGTATGTGTGTTATGTGTGTGTCTGTGTGTGTATGTGTGTGTTATGTGTATACTTATAATTGTTCTGCTCATTTTCATATTTTTAAGTATACTTCACTCATTGGGTATGTAAGTAAAAAAATTCATATTCCTAATTGTGCAATTTCCAAAGATGAATCTGTGTGTGCATGCTTGTGTATGTGTATGTGCGTGTGTGTGTGCAAGCACATGCATGCACACACATGCATGTGAGTCCATGCACTTCTAAAGAAATTGCCCTTTTGATACACCTGTATTAAATCTACAAGTGTTCTGGAAAGGGTAGATAACTACGGCCAAATTCGTCAGGGCTATGCAGACATTCGCCTTAAATTCCTTTTTCTATGAGTATAAAGCTCCCACTCTCCACACGGGCCTTTCTATCTTTATTTCATTGTAATGCCTAACACTGAGCAAACAGTGTTCAATAGCTACATTTAATAATCTGATCTAAGTAGCGCGTTGCCGACCATCGAAAATAGCCATTCTAAGTGTGCGGGTGTGGGTATGGTTTTGTGGGTGCACATGTTAATGTGCTGACCAGGCAAGAGGACAGCAATGTTTTGAGATGGGGTCCCTCACTTGGCCGATAGCTCATCAGTTATTCCATGCTGTCTGGCCAGGGAGACCCAGGGTCCTATTGTCTGCCCTTCCCTAGTGCTGGGGTTACAAGACAGGACTGTGCCTGATTTTTTTTTTTTTTTCACATTTTTGCTGGAGAGCAAACTCTGGCCTTCTGGTTGTGCACAGAGCATTCACTGTTAACTGAGCGTCCTCCCCGAACCTCCGGATAATTTTCGATATCTCGGTTTCAAGGGTCTTTGCTATGACCCCGGTTTTCTCTGAGATTCTAAAGCTAAAGGGTAAATGGTACCTTTTTAACTCAGTGTAGCAATGATTATCCAAAGTACATCACCATCACAGCTAGTGTGTAAGACGACTGTTGCGGCTTGACTGTATAAAAGCGGAAATCCACTAAGAGAAACTGGAAGGGGAGGCTAGTTAGAAGTCCTGCCCTTCCGGTAAATAATGTGAGATCAAATGTTGAGAAGCCGGCGATGATTTACCTCCTTGCTACTGCTACTAGGTGCTAGATGGAGCTCAAATGGGATCTGGCTCACCCGCGTAATCTCTGGTTTACACGTCCCGTTTAAAAGACGAAGGAGCCTTTTTGCTAAATATCACATTTGTATTTTCACTTACAAACTAACAGAGGAATTTGGCAGGCGCTCCTCCGTGAACTCGAAGTGGTTACTTTCTGGCCGGGCTCCTCATTGGGTCCTGAGCTTAACTGCTTCTGCAGACGTTTCTATATTGCACTCTGGGTAAATCGATCGTCTAAATGGGAAAAGGGGACATTCTTTCACTCAGGGGGTGAAGAATGACTCTTCAAATGGGGAACATTTCATCGGCGGTGTTTTTAGTTACTTCTTTTTCTTTCATCTTTCCGTATTTTTAAAATCAAAGAAAGCTTCGTGTGCCCGATCCTCACTCGTTGGTCAGTGGCCCGCTGCCCTGCTGACGTGGGCAATCTAAATATAGGAATGAGTGGATCCTTCCATCGGTTCTCAAATCGTGCCTTCTTTCTGTGGAAAACACACGATTCAATTTAATTACATCATCTGTCGTTCTCCAGGACCGGGCTTCCAACAGGGCCAAACAATTCCAAAGCCAGTTCCTCTCTTTTAAAGAGGGCTAATCAGAAGGGATTTGCGATATTGAAATAACGGAGAGGCCGTTGTGATTGATTCTGTGCAATTCAGGAATGAAGAATTCTCCTCCCAAAGCCCCGAATCATTGAACTGGCTCTGTTTTAAAATAATGGAAGCATGTCGCGTCACTTGCAGATCACACCGGTGTTGTCTGTGGATTTCCCAAACGCTCAGAACGAAAATGTGTTTCTATCAACAAGGATGAATGGATTACAAATGACAGCAAATGACATAAGGCAACTCTGTAAGATTTTGAAAGCAGGGATCCTCAGTGTTAAAAGACAGGAATCTGATCTGTGAAAATAATGTTTAAAATGGGTTCCCACACCAAAATTATTTCCATTGTTTCTTTACAGCCAGAAAAGGCAAACATTACCAAGGAACTTTCCACAGCCTTGTTGACGGGAATGCCAAGTTTTGCTATTAATGTAGAAAGCAGTAATTACGTTTTTAAAAATGACAACTCTGGTAATTATACATTTAAAATATGAATCCCAATGTTTAATTAGGTCATATGACTATAATATCAGCTTGCACAAGCAACACATCAATTTCTAGCAATTCAAAGAAATACAGGCATAAAGGCTGCTATGATTGTGACATTTAAATAGAATAAACCATAGTGCACTACATCATTCTTTAAATATTTAATGTTTACCGATGTTATTGAGTAGTGAAATTTGTCATCATGGCTTATTCTTCATAGATAATTACTCTGGTAGCAATGAGTGTACTGGAACATTCGTGTGTTTCTTCCAAATTAAAGTCATAGCTAGATTCAAACATATATTTGAAGGTGGGTTTGTGTATTTTAATATGTCTGAGTGTATAATATATTTCTTAAATTAATTATGCCATACTTTATGTTAGGCAAGTAATTCTCATTTTACCCTGCATTGTAAACCTGCACGCTATTATTATTTTCACTTCGTCCTATTTTTCCTTTATAAAATCTGCATCGCTTGGCTTTTGAATGTTTGTCTCATTAATTACTGTTTCCTAGAAGTCACAATTAGGGCTTTAAAGCTTGTCTTAAGTTACCCTTTCCTTCTCCAAACCACACGGATATGTATTTAATAGCTTTATTTGTTGCAAATGCAAGATGGCCATTGGTCAGTTCCTGAGTCTTTGCCCCCACTCTCTCTCCCCTAAGTGAGTAGAGTCCTTTCTAATGGCTGTGCTGAGTTTTGAGAACGCCGAGATCCGAATCCCATAATATCACCTTTCTCTCCCCAGATTTGCTCTTTAAGATTAAAAAAAAAATCAATTAGGCAGATTCTGCAGAATTCACTTGCGCACGTTGGTGACACAAGCTTTTAAACACAAATGCTAAACGCCTCCTTACATCGAAGTGATGATTTACACAGCTGAGAAGGCTCAGGTACTTTTCCATAAAAGCCTGGTTTCTTAACGTGGTAACCACTACTGGGCAACCCTGCCTCGCAGTCTTTCCACACTCTGCCCTTAACAAAACACTACAGGAAATTTTACGAATCCTCTGCCTTTGTAGCTACGTCTGCTAAAAGCTACATCAGAATCCTAAGAATCTACTGTGACACGGAAGGGAAGTCCTTTCTGGAAAAAAAAGGAATCTGAAGCACTTTTGTGTCCTGAAGGATTATATATTATTGCATTAAATGGGAAGGGAAGGAGGGGGGAAGAGAGAGAAAGGGGGGAGGAGGGAGGAGGAGGAGAGAGAGAGAGAGAGAGAGAGAGAGAGAGAGAGAGAGAGAGAGAGAGAGAGATCCTTTTCGAAGCCACGGTGAGGTCTCCGAGGTTGGCGGAGCAGTGATTTGAACACGTCTGGCAAACCTGCCTGACCTCCCTGCAGTTAGAAATGCCTGATGCCCTTGGTCCTGCCAGGACTGAACCCCCAGTGAACGTGATTGTTGTGGGGAGGGCGGTAATGGGGGAAGGATGGGGAGGGGAACACCCATAGAGAAGGGGAGGGGGACGGGTTAGGGGGATGTTGGCCGGAAAACCGGGAAAGGGAATAACAATCGAAATGTAAATAAGAAATACCCAAGTTAATAAAGATGGAGAAAAAAAGAAAGAAAGAAAAAAGAAATGCCTGATGCTTGGGACGGTGGCTTTAAACAGAAAGCCTGTGTTTTAACGCTAGGGGCCATTCCAGCTTGTGGTCATAGAGCCTGATACAAGAGAAGAAGAGAAAATTAGGGATGCGGCCTCTCTCTGGCTGCCCCTGGTTGAGCAAGGCCTATGCTGTCACCTTTTCTAATTTTATGGACGTGAACCAACAGTACGCTTTCAGTTAATTCTCCCCAAACATTAGGAAATGGCAGGCACCCGGAGCTGGGGGGCCCTGGGGGTTGAGGCTCCTCTGACATTTAACCCGCCCTCAAGCCTTCATATGGACTGGGTGCTTCTAGCCTGAATCAATCCACACACACACACCCCACCCCACTCCCACCCCGGAGCCACAGAGGGACTCGATTTCAAATTGCTACAGAGTAGACACAGCCACCAGGACACACTTTGTCCCTTGATACAGTTACTATTTCCTTAACAATGCCTCAGATGCTCTATTGCAAAAGGTGATGAAAAGTTCAGGCTCTTTCCAGAAAATACCCTTGCTGTCCTTCCCTGAAAGTTATCGGTAAGAATTACTTACTTCGCTTGGAGACCAAGCAGCCAGGCATGTGTGATAATGCTAAAAATATACACACTGTTTTCAGGTTTGTACTGGGCATTTTCAAATGCACTGTAGACTCTGGAATATGAATTATGGTCCTGTTTATGTTGAATGGGACGGGTAATTGCTAGCTATAAATCAGTTCTGCTATCTCGAAAGCACAGTCTCCTCACCCTAGGCATCCACATAAATAAGGAAAAGTTATGTTTGTTTGTTTAATTCTGGTTTTTAGTCCTGGGTCCAGTCTGTTGTGCTTCATGAAATAAAGCCTGTTAATGGTTGAAGTTTCCAATCTAAAATAAAAATATTTCCTTGGACTCAAAAAGGATATATATTTCCCATACCTAGTATTTGCTAAACATACCAAGAGAAAGTTGTTTTATCCACTAGAAGGGGGTGCCCTCCTCTATTCTAACTTGGAAGTGTTGCCTGGTTTTTCCAGACCTGTCATTTACTCTGTGTAGCTTCCGAGGCAGAGACCGGGACTCTGCCCACTGAGTCCTCCTACTGCTAGCTGCTTACCTTGATAACCAGATGTGGAAGGACCCTGCTATACTGGGATTCCACCACTAAGTGTCTGTTCTAAGAATCTGCGAAATCTTTAAGTCAGTATATTTCCAGAAGCTGGCAGTTGGTTCTGAACCTTCCCCGGGTACATAAAAGTTTTATTAGGAAGAGAACAAAAAGTGGGGAGACTTCGAGAAACGGTTGCTATTCCTGCGGTAGGCTGCGAGCTGCACACTAACCTCAAAGTCCTCCAGCATCTGTGCAGCTAGCCTGCCACCTTCAGAAACACACAGTTTAAAGCAAGTGTCAGGTTTGGGGGATGCAGGCAAAGGAAAGGCAATGCAGGTGTGGTGGGAGGGGACACTGGGGCCTCTGTCGGAACTATCGGGGGCTGCCTTCTTCTTTATGACATCCTACCCTTCCTCTGCCTCCAGATCTCCATTGCAGGGGAATTAAGAAGCTTGGTAGGCAGCTTCCTGGTCTCTCCTGTTTTTGTGAGCTGGTGTATCTATCTGTCTGTCCATCTGTCTGTCCAATACTCCTACCACCTTATTCTTTTTAAGAAAACAATATCATAGGGGTTGGAGAGATAACTCGGTGATAGAAAACACTGGATGCTCCTGTAGAGGGCCCACCTTCTGCAGTCAACGCCCACACTGAGCAGCTCACAGTGCCTGTAAGTCCAGCTTCAGGGAATCTGACCCAATCTCCTGGCCTCTGCACACGCGGCATCCATCCATACATAAACATAAATAAAAGATAGAATTAAAAATAAACTTTAAAAATATAAGACAGTATGTCTTTGACTTCTTTAATGAAACACTGATATGTGTGCATAACTGTTTTTCAGAGAGTATTAAATATTAAATCTACACGTGTCCTGCTCGGTGGAAAAAGTTACATCAATCTCGAAATAGTACCTGCATTATAGGTGCCTTGATTTTGTGGCTTAGCGTGTTAATGAAATAAATATGAATACACGGTTTAGTGAGTACTAATAAGGATGCAGAAACTCACTATCCCACAAGGCATACTGAAATAAGAGTACATGTGCCTGTGATGTTACAGGTTTCTAGAAATAGTGATTTTCCCTGAGCCAAATCTGCCACAACTGAAACAGCCCGTGGAGCCTTTATGGTGTTTTTAAGGAGTCAGATCCTCTGAAAGGTCAGAACCCTTCCTTAAACTGTAATAACCATTGACAAATGCCCACATTTACTTTGGGATACTATAGGTCAGCGTGGTCAAAAGAATTCACAACCCTGCTCCTGCATTCTTTGGAGACCTACAACTTCTCTCTCTCTCTCTCTCTCTCTCTCTCTCTCTCTCTCTCTCTCTCTCTCTCTCTCTCTTTCTCTCCCTTCTTTCTACTGTCCGGGAGTTACTCGGCTAACACGGCAGAGATGGGATTTGATGTCATGAGAATGGCAGCCCACGAGAGACACTCTTTACAAAAGCAACTCTTTTCCACCTCCCTTCCCCCTGAAATAATAACAATTTGCTAAATTGTTGGGAAGTTGTTCTAATTCCTTGTCCAAATTATTACTCGCCCTTTAGATTAGAAATGAGGCCAGGGTTAGCAATCAGCTATAAATGGTAGGATTTCTCAAGTATGAAGCACTTGTCTGATTGTGAAGTGGAGGCCATTACTGCCTTGATTGGGCTTTTTTTTCCCCCCTTCCAGCTTGCTTGATTTGTGGTTGAGAGCACATATTCACTCCTGTACTGTGAGCAATCACGGCTTCCCCCCTCTCATTTTTGCTCAGCGATTTAGGGTCCAGGACTCTGGCACAGCTGCCACCTTTTAGCCACCACCATGCAGAATGTGTCTTTAAAAGGAGCGGGGGGATGGGAGCAGGTAACCACTGTGCGTTCCTTTCTTAATGCACCTATTTTCTGTTTCTCAGAGAGAAGTTTTTCACTTGAAATAACAACCGTGCTGGACCCTGGACTCCTACACTCAATAAGTAAGTTTGGAAAGAGCCCTGAGGCATGTATTTCCATTTCGTTAACTAGTCAGAAATAAATAGGTGTGGGGTCCGGATTCAAGACCCTGGCACCGACCGGGATGCACGTTTCCTGCGGTGCTAGCATAATCTGCTTTGGAAATAGCACAGAGACAGGTACATTTTTCTAACCTTGTCAGGTAGTGGAGCATTTAATACATCACCCCCAAAGCGTAAGTTCTGTAGTAAGAAGGGATTTAAAACTCCTGAAGTTTTGTTTTCTTAAGGTTAGTAATGGCATGGGACAATTTCTGACTTAAGGGGACCTCATCATGAGTAACAAATGTTTTGGTTAAGTTCAGCGTCTCTTACTCCGTCGTGAGATGCATTAGAAAAACTCAAAAAATAGGGAGTTTCAGCATTGGAAGGCTGATCACCCCGGGAGCTTCTGGGTTCCTATTCAACTACTCTGCCTCTGACCCTGTTGCCCCAAATCAAAATGCCAGAATTATTTCCAAAATTAATACCTTTCTCTACACATGCCCTCCAAATCTAGGTCACAACAAGAATGAGGATACAGTGAGGCTCCCAGACGTGTATGATGTCTCCAGGAGCTATCGCCGCTGGATATCTCTGAAATCATACATACAGCTTATTCAAACCAGCTTCAGAAATAATGTAATTCTATTCTAATTCCAATTTTTAGAAATGAAAGAGAAGAGATATAATTTATCACCCGTCACTGCATGGTTTAATAAACTTTTGTACATTTGTTGAATTGTGCAGGTACTGGGTGTCCAGGATCTAAAGATAGAATATTTCTACCATCCTAAACAAAGGTCCTCTGTTCACTTATAGTCCCTCTGCATCCCACACAAGGCCTGGGCAATATTAGATTTTTTTTCTATCTCTATAGGTTTGACGTTTGAGGACATGTAATTGTGCAATATAGGCTCTGTTACGTCAGGCACTGTCACCGGGGTAATTTTTGATGTTTGGTATGACATCAGTCATCCCATGCTTATTCATACCTTTTCACTTGTGAGCAATGTTTTACTGTGTGGATTGCCACAATGTATTACTAACTCACTGCCCTGTGAGGCTTCAGTATAACAATGTTTCAATTCCAGTATATTGTTACGGGAGTGCTTACAACATTCCTATACCAACCTTTGTGTGGAGATGCACGCATAGCATGTGCACACAAACTGTATGTGTAACGGATAGAGAAACTGCCAAAGGGTTTGCAGATGGCTCCTCCCTTATGAGTTCCTACCATTGTTACATTAGGTGCCATTTTACCGTATCTGTGTCAATATTGTTACTGCCAGTTTTCATCACAGCTACTTTATACGGGGTGACGAATTGACCTCATAGTTTCTATCTGTATCTCTCTAGTCACTAGCAGCAGAAGCATCCATTCCATGATCTTGTTAGACCTCTGTCTATTTCTTTAGATAAACATCTAGTCAATTCCTCTGTCCACTTTTTAAAGCTGGGTTTTTCCATGTAGACACACATCTGCTACCAAGTATGTGATTAGCGGATCGTCTCCCAGTCTGTGGCTGACTTTTCTCTTCCTTTCCAGCTTCTCTGAAGCCTCAAGGTTTTTAGTTTTTGAGAAAAATATCTTTTGAACTCTTAAAAGGATTGAAACATTTTACCACTTCTGACTACAATTGTAGGACTAGAGAGATTGCTCGGTGATTAAGATTGCTGGCTGCCTTAGCAGAGGAACTGAGTTCAAATCCCAGGGCTCACAACCATCTGTACCTACAGCTCCAGGAGATCTAGTACGTTCTTCTGACCTCCATGGTCACTGCGCACACATACCCATGGAACGAGAATAGATAAGTCTTTATTAATAGATTTAAATACAATCATTTAAAATTAATAGGTTAAAGAGTTGAGGTAACTCAACAACTAACCTTGCGTCTGAACAAGGGAATGAAAGATTGTTTCGGTCCTTTCATCTTTAAAAGAATCCAACATTTTTTGAAGAGAACGCATTTGCTAGATACCACTGCTGACATCGTGTTCTTTGTGAAACTGGTGTAGAAACTCAAAATTCGGCCCCGTCAGGTCACAAGTTGTTTGCAGGAATGCATCTGTGAAATGAACCTGAGGCCGAAAGCTATTCTTTGTCATGGAACCACTTAGAACAACAGACGGCCAAAGCAAAACTAGCAAGCCAAGGAGAAACTCCATCCCATGGCTGGAAGGCCATGCCTTGCTCTCCAAGGCCAAGTGCAGTGTGCCATTCCTCAAATATCTTCCTGGAAAGGAAGGTCACCGCTGAACGCCAAACTGTTCTGGAGTTCATTGTCAACTTCCTATGATTTAGAGTTACCTGTGGAGAAGGAACCTGATACAGAGTTGTTTGGATCAGGTTAGCCTGTGAGCGTTTCTTTTCTTTTCTCTTCTCTTCTTTTCTTTTCTTTTTCCTTTTCTCTTTCTTTCTTTCTTTTATTTACATTTCAAATGTTATCCCCTTTCCCAGTTTCCTGTCCATAAACCCGCCATCCCATCCCCCCTCCCCATGCTCCTATGAGGGTGTTCCCCCACCCAACCACCCAACCACCCCTTCCTAACTCCCCGCCCTGATATTCCCCTACACTGTGGCATCGAGCCTTGGCAGGATCAAGGGCTTCTCCTCCTATTGATGCCCAACAAGGCCATCTCTGTTACATATGCAGCTGGAGCCACGAGTCTGTCCATGTGGAGCCTGATATAGCTGTCTCCTGAGAGGCTCCACCAGAGCATGCCAAATACAGAGGTAACGCTCTCAGCCAACCATTGAATAGAGAACAGGGTCCCCATTGGAGGAGTTAAAGAAAGGACTGTAGGAGCTGAAGGGGTTTGCAACCCCATAAGAACAACAATACCAAGCCAAACAGAGTTCCCCAGGACTAAACCACTACCCAAAGAGTACACATGGACAGACCCATGGCTCCAGCCTGTGAGCGTTTCAATGAGAGATTTTCTTGACTGATGACCGATTCGGGATGGCCAAACCCTTAGTGGGTGACACCATTCCTAGGACCTGGGCTATGTAAGAAAGCTAACAGAGTATAAACGCCTGAGAGAGCCAGCGAGCAGCATCCTCTATGGTTTCCATCCCTTTGTTCTGGCTCAAGTCCTTGCACTGACTCTGACACTTAAAGAGAAGAAAACAAACCTTTGCAGGTTGCTTTGAGCAAGAACATTTTGTAACAAAGAGAAAGCCGACTACCTCACAGGTCTATTAGACAGACCATTGGTAACAAAGGTATCCATTTAGAAGTTCCTGGGCATAGGGAAGGGCAGTGCCTATGTATAAGGAAGACCTGAAACATGTTGCAACATCCACAGCTTTGCTCTAATGCAGCGAGCTCAGGTATGCACACCTTGATTTACTGACAAGCATTTCCCTGGTTCTAGGGCCTGTAATTTAATAATTCCTCCACTATGAATCTTTCTGAAAACTGAATTGCCAGCATTAATTATGAAAATGTGCATACAGTTGCATTAATACTGGAAAATACTCTCATTTGATTTAGTGAGCCTCAGAATGTCTTCTTCATAAAATCCCGATAAAACTGCAAATCATTAGTTCCATTCGTTATTTCGTGGACTCAAGCTTGTAGCAAATGAAAGGCAATAAATGGCGAGGGTCGTGTGACTTGAAGGCGTCTATCAAATTCTGTTGTCTACAAGCAGACAGGCAGTTCATATTGTTTTCACTCTTTCAACTGGATCACTTTTATAAAAAGAAATGGCTTTCAGCTGAAGCTGGGCTAAGGGCACAGTCTGTCCTTGCTCGCCAAGACCGCATAATTAGTTCAAATCAATGGACAGAAAGCAGAGCTGAAGATATTAAAGACAAACCTGTCCACTGTAGTCTCCTTGGTGAGGCTGGGAGTCAAGAATAAAACACAATTCCAAACCCCCAGAGCTCCCAGGACTAAACCACCACACAAAGAGTACACATAGACAGACCCATGGCTCCAGCTGCATATGTAGCAGAGGATGACCTTGTTGGGCACCAGTGGTAGGAGAAGCCCTTGGTCCTGCCTAGGCTGGACCCCCAGTGTAGGAGAATGTCAGGGTGGGGAGGCAGGAAGGGGTAGGTGGTTGGGTGAGGGAACACCCTCACAGAAAAAGGGGGAGGGGAGAAGGGATGGGGGCTTATGGACAGGAAAGAGAATAAAAAGTGTCAATTTAAAAATCCAATAACACCAAAAAAAAAAAAAGAATACAGCACAATTAATTAAACTGGAAACCATGGCAAGTATAACTAGAAACAAAACCACAAACCCACAAAATTCACAAAACGTGAATCAAAAAATAAGAAATGATGCAATAAGTCCACTCTGCATGCTCGCTCTGGAAACTTTCTAAGCTCAATTGTGTGGTCCTCAAGTGCAAGTGTTGTGGATGGCCACACTGTGTTGTACTCTAGGCTGCACACCCGTGGTAAAATGTCAGACAACGAGAGCTTTATAAGATATAAATAGAAAAGGCACTGTCCCCCAAAGGAGTGATGTGTTGAAAGAAAAGAGATGGAAACAGTAGATTTGCACCACACTCTGGATTGGCCCCTTGCTGTTACACTACCGCTGCTGTGGTCAGTGGAGGAAAAGCAAGACTGAATCTGGGCGAATCCACTTCCTGAGGGGCAGCAAAAGGGATATGAAGGTCAAGGCTCAAACACTGATGGTGGGGGCCTCAAAAAGGGTGTCACAGAGTACTCTGCACAACAGCACAACAGTGGGTGACGACCTACAGCGTCTTACATTGCCTGTAACAAATCAAAATATGAAAGTCGATCGTTTAAGTAACCGAAAACTTCCTGGGAAGAGTATTAGCTACAGACTGGGCAGATGGTTCTGCTGGTGAAGTGCTTGCCAGGAATGGATGGTGGTCTGAGCTCGGATGCCCGGTACACACGTAAAATGCCTGCCATCCTAGTACTGGGAAGCAGAGGCAGGAGGGTCACTGGCCATGCCTGACAGTCAGGCTAGATGCCTCAGGGAGCTTCAGCTCAGGTAGAAATCCTGTCTCCACCAGTAAAGTGGGGAGAGAGATGGAGAAGGATGCCTGACACCCAACCTTGTTCTCTATGCGCACATGTGCATGCACCTGCACGTGCGCATACACACACACAACACACACACGTGCAGTACAACTGCATATGTCACACACAGCACATACACCACAATCACATGCACACACACACATGCACACACACATGCACACACACATGCACACACACACACACATGCACACACACATGCACACACACACACACACACACACACACACGCACGCACACACACCAAACATGTATATTCTTCAAACTAGTAAAACAAGACACAAAGTCATCATGTATCTAACACTAGTGGTAGCTCATTCCCCAAGAATCCTAATGGCAGGATGGTTCTGCAGAGATCCCTACGTGAGGAGCCTCACCCCCACACACTGGGGCAGCTCTCCCTGCTACAATTTACTAATTTAGTAGCATCTTATAGATGCTGGAATCTCTTTCATGAAAAATCCCATTGTTTTGGCAATTTAATTGTCAGTGATGACTATATGACAATTCTGTTCATTTTCTTTGCCAAATTATCCTTTGGTTATACAGTGACATTTTCTCATTAATTAGTTAATTTATTTATTCACTGGACATCCTGATCGCAGCACCCCCTCTCCTCCCAGTCACCCCCACACATATACACATTCACACATACAGCTTCTCAGGCCACGCATGCACTCACTCACATACCCACATTCGCTCACACAGATACTTGTACTCACAGACACGCTCACACATACGTGTCCACACACTTGCACACCTACATTAACTCATACCTACCGACTTGCACTCACACCCTCACACATGTTCACACTCACCAAAACACCTACATCCCCTCAAACACTCTTAAACGCACACACACACACTCACACACACACATACTCTCACGTACCTCCACATGCCTGTATACAGGCACTCATGCATACATCCACAAACGCTTTATGTACATTCATGTGAACTCGTGGCTCTATGGCATACACGAAGTCGCTTATTTCTGTTCCTATAATTCCCACATATGTATCTTTAGCCCAGAACATGGAATCCTACATTTATACATTCAGTTTTTCATGAGGCTCACATCCCAATGTTAACAACCAAAAGTGGTATGCGAAAAGTAACGTGTCCCAAACCAAGTTCCCCTCTCTCCCACCCTCCTATGTGAAGCCACTTTTCTGTGCCTTTCCCATCACAGATAAAGACATCATTTCCATCTCCAAACCAGCAAAGTCAGATCCCCCTGAGCTCTACCACATCCTTCTCACCCACATCTTATTTTGTAAACCTTTTCTTCAAATTCTATTCAGGGACCAACAGCCATTGTCCATCTCACTGCTACGTCCACTGTCCTGTTCAAAGCCACCATGAATGAAGCCTTGTGTGGAGTGTGTGTGTGTGTGTGTGTGTGTGTGTGTGTGTGTGTGTGTGTGGTGGCATCTGTCTTTGTCTGCTTGGGCTAATAGAATACAGTATTACGAGTTAATCCACCACGAACAGTAGACATCCATTGCTCTCTGTTAGGCTGGAAAGCCTGAGATCTGGTGCAAGGAGAACTGGAATCTGACAGGGGTCCGCTCTCTGGTTCACAGACAGTACCTTCTTGCTGCACCTCCTCCTGGTGGAAGGGCCACAGCAGCTCCCTGGGCCTCTTACAAGGACACTAAGCCTATTCCTTAGTGCTTTGCCACTGTGAGCTAATCAGCCAAGGATTACCTTCTGAACTACTGCAGTGCTAGCATGGGTGCTGGGGAGAATGCACTGAAATTACAACACCTCCCTGTGACCGAATCTTCCTTCTCCCTGTCTCTCTCTCCTTACATGTGGGCACTCCTTGAGATTCGCAACTCCTGGGTCATGTGGGATGCTGGGAGGAACTCAGACCTCCACATGCACTCACACACATGAGTATACACAGGAACAAACACTCACTCACTCACTCACTCACACACACACACACACTCACACAGAGATAGATATTTACATACATGCACACACACACACACACACACACACACACACACACACACACACACACACACACACACACACACTTGGCCCCAGAGACAGCACACAGCAAGTATAAGAAGTAGATTAGGGACTCAAAGTCAGTCCTTCTGCCTTTAAACAAGAGAATTTTGAGCCCAGTTTTCTCATTTGCCTTCCCCACACTGTGCACACATCCAAAACGCCCTTTAAAGGGCCAGCTGTCTAGACCGTAATAAGATATCTGATACAGAAGCATAGAGCCCCTAATCCTTTGCTGGACATGTAGGGGACGGCTTGTCTCTGAGAAAAGGAAGAATAAAACGTAGAGAACCAAGAGACATGGTTCTTTTGATCATGCAGGCAGCTGGGTCACATGGAGGGGACTGATGTCCTAGCGTAGCATCTTGTCATTCTCAGGGAAGAAAGTCATGAAATGTAGAAATGGGGTGGAACACGAAACTTGATACTGCATGAAATCAATGATGTGAATTACAAGCCATCACTGCAAGTTAAAAATGGTGCACTGAGCACACATTTGCATTCAATTCTTTCCTGAAGCCCATTATTCCTCTTTCTAATAAAGGGACATAAATCATAAAGCCAGCGAGAATGGGAAAGGAAGCAGATAACTTCAGAAGCAGGAGAAGACATGGATTAGTGGAGCCAGCCTGGCATGCAGCCTTTGAAGAGAGAGGGGGAAGCTCACTGACCTCACACTTTCATCCTGGAAACAGACTGGGGATTAGCACTAGCTCCCCCTAGAGGTGGAACAGTAGGTGGAGTGGGGTTGCCGCTGAAGACCACTAGACTATAGGGTCCTGTCCTGCACTGTATTCTGCTGCCCACTTAAATAGGGCACAGAAGTCAGCTGATATTAAACTGTGTCTAATATAACTTTCCCCTTAAAATTATTTTAAGCATTTTTATTATGTGTATATATGTATCTATGTATGGGTATGTGCATGCAAATGCAGATACTATGGAGGCCAGAAGAGGGCAGTAGATCCCCAGGAGCTGGAGTTACAGGAAGCTATAAACTGTATAAGGTGGGTGCTGAATCTAAACTTGTTTCTCGGTAAGAGTAGTATAGGCTCTTAACTGCTGAGTCATCTCTCCAGCATTAATTGATTGATTGATTGATTGATTGATTGATTGATTGATTCTGTTTCATATTCAATTCTTTCTCCCACAGGGGACAAGGCAGCTGGCCAGACCCCAGAGGCAGAACAGGGCTTGACAACACTGAGGGAAGAAGAAGGAGGACTTCTTAATGACAAGAAGTCATTAAGAAATGCATTCAAACTATTCTTTGGTATCTTATTTCCTGTTAGAGAAGAAAGTGCTTGTTTGGTTTCACACCAAGAATTAAATCTTGGCTGAATTTTTGATACTACAGGATATAGTATCTTAAGTATGTCTCAGAGTAGATCAATATTTTGATTTATAATTTTCAATCCCATTTCACATCAATGCATAATGCAAAATAAAAGAAGCATCTTCAGGGCGATTTCAGGAGTTGTCGGATATTCTGCCCTACTCCCAAGACAAAACTCCTCACAATGTGCTTTAGGAGACTCAGGTTTTCAGCTATCGATCTGGAAAATCTAACATTCTAATTCAATACAATCCAAAGATAACACTAATTGGATACTTACATGCCGAGGAATGATGAGGAAAATATTAAAGGCTTTTGCCTTCTGTAATTAAAACATTATGCTTCTATGAAGAAGGAAACTTCGCAGGAGCATTAAAAACACTGCCATTAATAACATGTAATGGCCTCAGATATGAACCTTAGCGGTCCAGGCAGTGGTTGGTGGTGGTGCATGGTGTGACCACACACACACACACACACACACACACACACACACACACACACACACACACAGGACAAAGCATGCATCCTGTGTCCGAGAACCAAGGCTGTAGGAAGGGCTGCCACACGAACAAGCCAGACTTGCCAGCGTTTGACGTTGAATTGGTTTCTGTTTGCTGCGTGTACAGAACATTTCACCTACTAGTTTTTCACATCCCCTGCATTCAGTGAGAGACTCAGTTTAAGAGACTGCAGATTGAGCCACATGCTAAAAACCATTTCTGCAAAGGTTCGTTGTAAACGCTTTAGCTCTGGGTGCCCGCACAGGGAAGTGGCTGTTTTGTCCTTCCATGGCCTTTGAGAATTTCTCAGCCACACTTCCTCTATTGATTTCCAACTTCACACATCACTGCTACGAGTGGTTATCACGCTACTGACAAACTGCTGGTTTAGCTGACCTTCCCACAGCTCTGATGGGACCACAGAATTTCAAGCAAACCTAAAACTGGGCTAGACATTCTCAGCAGATCAAACAGAGCCTCTGTCTGGTTTATTGACATACACAAGAATTATGGCAAAAATGTCTGTCTTGAGGTCGAAGCATAAGGATTTGAGATACACTGTTCTGTTCTGTGGCCACTGTCGGTTCCACCTGCAGAAGTACGAACATGGATGTCCCACCAGGTTAGTTCTCAAGATTAAACTAATCACCATAGGAAACCTTTTTAGGCCTAAAAGCTTAAAAGAAAATTGGAGAAAAGGAAACAATGATTCCTCCTGGAGTATCCAGTCTCATCTTCCCTCATTTGACACAACTGGAGATTGGTCTTATCCCTCAGTAAGCAGACATGGATAAGACCCCATGCAAATCACTTACCCTAGTTAGATCCTTTTCCTTTTTAACCAAATATTCCAGATGTAGTTTGACAGTACAATGTAAAAGCTCGCTGTCCATCTGATGTGTAGAACAGTGTTGATGGTGGGGTCAGTATGTGGACAATGCCCTTGTCGTGTCCCTAGATTGCTCTGCACATACATATACACAGGCACACATACATAAACACATACATGCACACATACACACATATATATACATACATAAACATGTACATATACATGCATACACCCATACACACATATATATGCAAATACACATACATACATACATGCACACATATACACATGCTCATTCATATATAAATACATACATATATACACATAAGTACATGCACACACACATACACATATATACACATACATATTTACACATGTACATGCATACATACCCACATCCACATACATACACACACATATACACATAATACATGCATATTATTTGAATAAATTATACATATTTACTCAAGACAATGTGAAGCCTTTCAACACACAGAGAAAGGTTATGATATATAAATCCCCCTGAAACATGTCCTTTTCTATAGAAAAACAATGGTTAATAGACTCCCAAGATGATCCTGCACTTGGCACTCAGCGTGGTGTGGTGGAAAGCTGAGGTCACACAGAGAAGAGTTAAGACATTCATCCTTAGGTGGCAAAAGCCATTCACTTTTGTTCAGGGGAGGTAGGGATGGCAATGTTAATGGGCAAGCTGGAGTGCAGACTCCGAGGCTCACATGGGGCAAGATGGAAAACCCAGGTCCCTGGCCTCCCATTTCAGAATTCAAGCCCTCCGTCACCTACTACAAGGATATGGTCTTTAATGAAGTTCTTACTCAAAGGCCACATCACATGGGCCTGATTGGGAACCACTTAGGAACTTGGGGCTTATCAAAGTATTTACATGCCCACGGAATGATTAAAAGAAATGTGTGTGTTCAAATACAAATGAAGAATGATTCGAGGTTGGGTACGAGGGGATAGCAGATGGTAACTATTAATTATTAACTTGTGACCAAAGCTCAGTCCAGTACTGTAGAAGCATTCTGCCCGACGAGGCACCGCCTCACCTTTGTAGTGCTTTGATATATCGTAAGAATATTAGAGGAAGCGTTTCCTCCTGTCATTCACATATCCAAGAGGAAAGCAGTGTGTGGCCATTGTTGGAGTCAGCACGTGGGATTCTGAGGCATGCATGTCAGGGGCCTCAGCAACAAGGACAGAGATATTATTACTAATGAACCGTCTTCGTGGAATTGGTCCGCATTTCTTGCTCTTAATTAACACAGCTCTACTGGGCCGAGTTGGGATTTGAGACCTCCCTCTCAGCCTTACCCACATTTAGGTAGCACCTAAGAAGCCTGTACTCAGTTTGCGCCTCAGTCAAGCGGTTTCAATAAATCCCTGCAAGCGTTTTTTTTTTTGGATCTGAAGCCAGCAGGGATGTGTGGGGGAAGGGGTGGGGAGGAGCGTAATGCTAGACCTGAGCGGAGCCTGACTTTATGAATGAAGTGCCTATATGTCATTAATGCTTCAGGGGGTCCCCTAACGGGGGTAATTGAGCCTCCAGGGACCTTGGCCAAGCCTCCGAGTTTAATCTGTCCACTGCGAAGATGCTCAGGCCCTGAAGGTAAACGGAACCATTCCTGTTTTTCCCTCGAACCCCAGGGTCAAGCAGGCCTAAGGGAACAAGTTTGGAACTGTCGGTTAACATTATCTTCGACATGTACTGTGTTCCCGCGCAGCCTGCACGGGGACCCCATAGGCATGCGTGCGTGGCCCGGAGCTGCAGGGTGGTAACGTGTCACATGTCTGGTAACAGAAGGGGATAAGCATCCCAGTACAAACCTGACATATATAAATTGATTACATAAGTGGGGAGTGGTGGTCCTTTCAAGTGTTCTCCTTTTGTTTGAGCTTTTAACAGTAAAATTACCAGCAGCAGTTTACAATTAAGAGGAATAATAATAAGCAAATATGCTTTCATCTACACACACAATTACAATGGACTGCACGCCTTAATAGGATTGTGAAAAATCTGTGTTTGACCCATACAAAAAAGTAAACACTCGCGCTCTGGATACCGTGTCATTATCACAACAAAGGGAAACTCCCGAAATCTGATGATGCAGACATCTGGAGAATGTTAATCACTTCAAAATGACGGATGTTTTCTATTTCAGCTTTTGACAGACGCGCTCCTTCCATAGATAGACGATTATTTACATAAATTACATCACCGACGTGAAAAAAAAATCAGAGTTAACTTCAAAGGGAGAAATGCTTAATTAAAAAGAGACGTGCGAGTTATTTCTCTCTCTTCTCTGAGATTTCCCTTTGAGGGAGAAAAGTGTCGGTGGGGTCTTCCACTTCCCTGGTCTGTATAATAAACAGAGTATATTCCTCTTCCCTGGTCTATACAATAAACAAGGTATATTCTGCTTCCCTGCTCTATACAATAAACGGGGTATATTCCATTTCCCTGGTATATATAATAAATGAGGTATATTCTAGTTTCCTGGGACTATACAATGAACAAGGTTTTAAAAACGGTTTTAAGAATTTAAAAATATCTTCTTGTAGAAGACACTCACCTTTAAGAATAATGACTGTTTATTAGTGCTCTGAAAGCGATCTAGGGCTGTAAACCTAATCTCTCAAATTCCTTCCTTTGTTAAAATGGCAGTTTGAAGTTCACTGTGCCACTCTGAACAGGAGACCAGACAGATTCAAGCCCACAGTCTCACCTCAGGCACTCTTCTCTCAAGATGCCCAAGTAAGACTCTGTAGGTAGAAGGAGGAGCAACTCAGTAAAACACTGCAAGTTTGCAAGACCTCAAGTAAGAAAGAGCACTTGGGGCTGTACGAAAACAAGATCAACCTGGAGAGAAAGGTCGGAAAACTGCTCTTGCCGGGAGAGCCCCAGGCTGCCCTGCTGGTCCCTCAGGGCAGCCCCTGACTGGCGGCGTGCTCCCGGATGCTGGTTGGAGGACCTGGTGCAATTTGGCTGATCCACTACAATTTCCTCTTACACTCGGAGCTGATCTGCAGGCTGACCCTGGACAATTTGTCTTCTTTCAGGGAGAAATGTCACCCAAAAGGAAGCGATTAAGTCAAGAAGGTAATTCTCTCAGAACCGTCCACTGTATAAACAGAACTTGACCTCAGGTAATTTATTGCTGGTCCCTAACAAAGAGACTTAAGATATAGGCCTGGTGGAGTAGAGATCCAAATCTGTCAGGGAAAAGGGCAAAGGAGCAAAACCTCACAAGGTTTCCTCTGGAATGCCCCTATTTAGAGACTAAGTCCAGTTAATGGCTGCAAGCATTTTATAGTAAATGGTAAAGTTGCGTTGCATGGATAGGCCATTAAATGTCTTATTTTTCTAATAAAGCCAGATTAATCGTGTCAGTCTCACAAGTAACCATGAGTATTTATTTCATCCTCAGCAATGGGCTTGACTGAGCACTAAGGACCGAGTAGGGTCCAGGGTGCTGAGAGCTCTATTCTCTGTTGACCAGAGTAGAAGCTGGGAGCCCGAGATATTATTTAGCTGAAAGATCTGAGTCACACTGTGTAAAGGTTTAGAAAAACCAAAAGTGGACTGGAAGCCACGATCTGACAGTGTCAAACAAGTGTCTCCATCTGACAGTGCCCCAAGGACCATTTCTGCTGGACAGTGGACAGCCTCCACGGTAGCATATTCTTAACCCATAGCTCAGCTGTTTCCTTCCTTTCCGAGGACTAAGCTGCCCTGGGAGACCCTCTCCTACCCCACCTCAGTAGCCCCCTCTCTTCAGGTACCTCCTTCCTTTTCATGTTCCTCTCAGTTTGGGGGCAGCCCACCAGGGCCCAAAGCTGAGACCACCCACATCCTACAGTGGAAACAGACTGAAATCCCAGTCAGTTACCACAGGCACAGGGTTCAGGGTTGGATTTTAAGGCTGAAACATTTTTCTGAAACTCTCCTCCCCCACCGAGCCTTTGCATTTGAATGGCTCCTAGTAACAAGCTAGTCACAAAGTAACACCCTGAGCTTCTTCTCAACCCCCACTGAAAGCAAAGAACAATGCAGGCTCAAGAAGAAGGGGAAAAAAAAATCCCCGTTTGTCCAATCTGTACAGTGGGACTAATGCCACATCTAGAATCTTCTAGACAAACTGCCTAGCCTCCTTCAAGTGGGCAAGGAGCTCTGAGATCCTCATAGGAACCTTGTAAAGGAGGAGTTGGAGAGTGTAATGATGTTTTCCTAAATTGAAAGCGACAAGCAGCATTTAGTGGAGGAATCAGAGGACGACTGAGAGCAGGAAGCCTTACATTCATTACCGCAGCTGGTTTAGCTTTGAATGATGAGGAAGGAGCCGAGTGAGCGGGCAGAGGATGTCCTGAAAAGATTCAGCAGCCATCCAATTAGGCAGGAACCGTCCGGCAGTTACCAAAGGCTCGCTCTGGTCTGTATTACACAAAATAAAGCCCCGCGATTGGGTTTGACTTCAGCTGATTGAAGTCATAAGGCATCATGTTCCCCTACTAAATAATTCTGGCACAGGTTAAATTACTACTGGCACAGGTTAAAAATAGGATTCTGCCCGGATTCTTAACACAAAGGTAAGTCGCAGAGCAAACCTGTAGTAGTAAGTGCTTGTTAAAAACAAACGTGATTGGGATGGTTTTTACTTCAAGAGAATTTTCTTCTAATGCTTGACCCTTCTCTCTTGTCCACCACTGACTTTGTTTCCGTTCAAAAAATTTAAGACATTTTATTTGAAATATAAAACATAGAGAAAAAGAAAAAAGACAAAATGTCATGTAACAGACTGGCGTTTTCTATAATCAAGGCGAAGAGGATACTAAAGTCTTTAAAAGTACAATTGACATCCCCTCTTAAGCCAATTATGGGCATGTGGCTGTGGTCTTGTCCCATGGTCCTTGCCTCACCCAGCCTTAGCCCTGAGGAGTTACAGTTCTACATCAGAATTTCTACCTGTGGTGCCTGGTATATGTTCTTAGACGCTGCCCACTGCAAGTGTTGAAATTGCTCAATAATTTCTCTCCCTGACCTTTGGCTGCATAGATCCTGTCATCTTTGCAACTTTCTCACTCACTTGTTTTCAACATTCATTCATTCGTACTCAACAATGGATGCGTGCCAATATGGATCTCTTTGCCCTTTGTGTGAAGAACATACACCTCTCCTAGGGCTCAGCCTTAATGGCTACTAGACTCACCCCAATTTGCAGAAAGGGAACCATATTTGCTTGTTAAACATTTTTATACATGTGTTTCTCTAGAGAAGTCTGGAGTGAGTCAAGCTACTATATCCCATGGAACAATAATGGTCAACCTCTCTATATGTTGCCAAACTCTTTTCCAAAAGGACTGTGACAACTCATGCTCTCCTTAGCAATGGGCTCCTAGTTTCCTTCATCCCTTCTGCAATGTTATCTTCTTGTCAATGTGATTGAACTTAGAACCACCCAAGGGACACACCCCTAAACATGTCCATGTGGGAGTTTCCAGGGAGGTTTAACTAAGAGAAAGCTAGCCCAAATGTGGGTGGCACCTCCCATGGTCTGGAGTCCTAGAACAAATAAAAAGCAGGAAGTAAGCTGAATACCAGGAATCCCGCCTCTGTGTTTTGTGACTGACTTCAGACATCATGTGACCAATGGCCTTAGTCCTGTGCAGCCATTCCTTCTCCAACATAGGGACTGTATCCCTCAAACTGTGAACCAGGACAATCTCTCCTTCCTCCTTCCTTCCTCGTTCCTCCTTCCTCCTTCCTTCCTCCTTCCTTCCTCCCTCCTTCCTTCCTCCTTCCTTCCTCCTTCCTCCCTCCTTCCTTCATCCTTCCTCCTTCTTTCCTCCCTCCTTCCTCCCTCCTTCCTTCCTCCCTCCTTCCTCCCTCCTCCCTCCCTCCCTCCTTCCTCCTTCCTTCCTCCTCCCTCCCTTCCTCCTTCTTTCCTCCTTCCTTCCTTCCTCCTTCTTCCTTCCTCCTTCCTTCCTTCCTCCCTTCTTCCTTCCTTCCTTCCTTCCTTCCTTCCTTCCTTCCGGTGCTTCTCTCAGGCATTTTATAACGGCAGCAGCAAGAAGAACCTAATGCATTCTCCAATGCTCGATGTAATCTCATTAATTATTCTGTCTGTAATAGTTACAAAATCATGCCTCACAGAAGTTTTAATTTGAGATTCCCTGATTGTAATGATACTGAGCATATTTTTCTATCTCTGTAACTGTTCACACTCTTGAACGTTCCTTGCTCTTGTCTTTTGCTTGTGGCTCTCCCAGTGTGCGTGACTCTGATAGTTCTTGAGGTGTAGATCACAAATGCATTTCTGTAGGCGTTGGCGTTTTGACTTAATGGTACTTCACCTTTGGCTTTTGCTTTCTACATCTGTTCCTGCCTTCCCTCTTTGCATGATGTCATAAGGACGGTCTATAGTGTTTTATGGCAAAGTGTTTGCTCTTGGTTTTATTTTATCTTAGGTAGAGTTCTATTTGCACCTTTGCTTTTTATTTGCTTCTTCATTCGCTATCATTAATACATCCTGCCCGTTAGCGTTTGCAGGCACCCTCTCCCAAACTCAGCTGCCAAATACACACAGCTGTTTTCTTCAACTTTGTTCTCAGAGTATCGTGGCACTGCAGTACTAGCTTTTATGATGAAAGGTGTGTCAGGCAGTGAAGTGGATGCTCAAAGCTATTTATCTTCCAACCTCTGGGTCCTTTATTTTAAAAATAAGATCCTATGCTTCTCTGGGTTCACCCAGGCTAATCTAGTATGCCTTAACAGGAGAGCCACTGTGGCTGGTTGGAATGTGGTGCCATTGCAGTGGAACAGTGAGGAACAGGCATGGTTGTCCAGTTGGACAATGGAGAGAAGAGACGCCAACTGGGGATGAGGCCAAGAAAAGAGCTTCTGTAGAAGCTTCCAGAAGGAACACTATCTCTGGCTTACACACTGAGCTGTGTTGTGTGTCTAATCCACAGAAGCAGAATTTGTTAGAGCATCCACAGAGAACTAATACAAAATAATAGTCCTTTTCTACCATATTTTAAATTATTTTGACCCTTTACTCTTGGATTATTTGTAGAATACATTTATCAAATGTTGACAATGTAATCTTGATTAGAATTAAATTCTATCCTGTTTGGTAAAAGAAAATTGCTATTTTTGTTAATAGTAACTTTTTCTATGCATAAATCTGCAATAATAGTTAATTTTAGGTATCAACTTGACCAGGGCATAAGGTGCTCAGGTACCTTGTCAAATATTTTCTAGGTGTTTCTATGAGAGCCTCTGGGAATGCTGGTTAAAGGGACTATCTCTAACGTGACTGAGTGGGACTGGGCTTCATAAATGGGCTTGAATTGAACAAACCGCCATCTTCCTTAGAATAAGTCAGAGTCCTTGCCTTAAGGACTCTGGGACCTGGGCTGTTTTCCTAGCCTGAGACTTTAACTGGGATTGAGTCCAGCCAGTCTTGGACAGGAACATACCATCAATGTTCTTGCTTTTGGGATCTTGTGGGCTGGCACTGGCTGTCAGTGTCACTGGCTCCCCTCTACAGCTCCGGAAAATTGCATGTCTCCAATCACATGATCCAAAAGACTCTAATCACATGACCCAAATACTCAAACCAGCTTTTTGTTGGAGGAGGATTAACTGGGAGTTAATCGCAGAGTACTACACTTGCCAGCTCGGACTCCACCCTAAGCCACACCCCTGTGGCACATATAATCCCCGCTTTACCTCATTTCTCTGTCTTCTGCCATGTAAATCTTTTACACTGTTATCAGATACGTTCTTGAGCACCATGTAAGAACGCAAACCTTGTTTTTATTTTATCATTTGATGCTTGAATAGGCACACACAGTGTGAGTGAAATCTCAATACCGGATTTCTTTTCTGCAAAACTGCAAAACTTTGCTAATTGTCCTTCGTGTTGTATATAGACTATTGGATCAGCCAATATTGGCCACTTTGTTTCTATTTGCTATTGCCTGTGTACTCTACTCCTCGACTCCCAAACACACACACACACAACAGTACAAGCAGGGCTCTACGACTTAGGAATGACTTAGAATCCTGTCACCCACAGTGAGCTGGAAAGGCACTCTGCTTCCCATGGTCACTTGTATCCCAAGCGCCTCCTTTTATAGAGTTCAGATGTCCTTTAGACTGCGTCCTCCCTAGTGTTCCGTCCGCCACGTGGAGAGTGGAAAAGGACCCGATGGCTCGCACAGGTTGCTCTCTGGCTCAGCTCTGATAGCACACACACTACCTTTTCCACCTGACTCAGTTTCCTGCCAAGGATACTGAGAGGAAAGAAATGCCCTGTGCCAGGAGAAATGAATAAAAAAGGGAGAAAAAGAAGTCACTCACGATATCCCAGCTTTCTGTTATTGTTGTTTGCTTGTTTTGTTTTGCTTTGGTTATCCTTTTTTGTTTTTGTTTGTTTTGTTGTTGTTGTTGTTGTTGTTTTAATTCTAGAAAACTACTTGAAATCTAAAGCATTGGGCAAAAGCACACGTCTATATTATTTTGCATGTGTTGCAAGATGGCCGATGCAGCTTCAGATAGTCCTCAGAGCCTTTAGCAACATAAAATTAAGAATAGTTTTTCAAAAGATTAACCTAGCCTTGCTCAAAATCATCCTAGAAGCTGTAGCAACAGCCTAGCATTTCTTTCGGCTAAAAACGGGTTTTTAAGGATTCATCTCTCAGGGCTGGTAGAGAGTCTGTCTCTAGGGGTAGCTGCCCCTGCTCCATTCCAATGCTAATGTAAGCACCACTTTACTAAGCCAGGCAACATTAGAAATAGCAAGAAGAGCCTCCATGAAAGATCGAGGTACTTTAGGAGAGGAAGAAGGGTGGGGATGCCACAGGGAGTGGAGGCAGTGAGGAAGACGGGACTGCTATGACCAGTTCCAGCTCATCCTGAAAGAACCTTCCTCACCTTTATGCGCACAGAAACCCCTGTGACTGAGGCTGAGTCTGGGGGATGGCTGAGGAGATAACGTGCTTACCAAAGGAAAGTGAAGTTCAGATTCCCAGAAACAAGTTGACTGGTCATAACTTGGCCACTCCCACAAGTTCTGTGCCACCACTGTCCCAGCACATGTTGCTGGAACAATAGATTGTAAATGTGTGGCTGTGTTGATGTCTTTGTCCCACTGCTAGGAGCCTTCCCTGGTTATCTGGTTATAGAAGATGGCCAGTTGAGGTCTGTATCCTCCATCACTAGTGTCGCTCTCAGAGTCCAGGGAGTTTTCACGGCACTACGTTGCTACATCGCCCCCAAATGGCCATAGAGTCCAGGGAGTTTCCACGGCACTATGTTGCTACATCGCCCCCTAGTGGTCGCAATTCCAGTCACCTCTTCCAGTACTCTTTCATCTCTCCCACCCCCCTACCTGACTCCTCCCATCCCCACCCGACCCCAGTGCCCCCCCCCACAGAATCTATTCTATCTCTCCTCCCCAGGGAGACCCGTGTGTTCCCTGTTGCTTTCCATGTTACTTGGCCTGTCTGGGTCTGTGGATTGTATAAGGTTATCCTTTACCTAAAAGCCAATGTCGTCCACTTCTGTTAGTACATACATTTGTCTTTCTGGGTCACCTCACTTAGGATGACCTTTTCTAGTTCCATTCATTTGCCCGCAAATTCCACAATGTCATTGTTAACAGCTGAGTAATACTCCACTGCGTAGATGTACCACATTCTCTGTATCCAGTCTTCAGTTGAGGAACATGTAGGTTGTTTCCCGTTTCTGGCTGTTGCGGATAAAGCCCCAATGAACATGGTTGAGCAAGGGCCCTTAGAGTAGGATGGAGCATCTCTTGGGTATATGCCCAGGCCCATACCATAAGAGGGAGCCCACACCTGATACTGCCTGGATGACCAGAAACCAGAGGCTGGACGGCTGAGAGACCCAGAATAGAACCAAACAAGACTGAGAAACACACACACACGCACACACACACACACACACACACACACACACACAACCTTGAGGTGGGGCTGTATGAGGAGAAAGACTCAAGTCAATTTAAGGGAAAGGCCACTAAGAGTTTGACCATGCTAACAGTGAGTAAATACACAGACAAATTGGACTTTACTGTTATTGTTTTATTTTTTTTATTTATTTATTTATTTATTTATTTATTTATTTATTTATTTTGGTGTGAGGAAGTTACAAAGGTGGGAGGTGGACATGGAAGGACTTGGAAGTGCTACCAAGGTTAAAAAAAAAAAGAGAGTCCCAGAACCCAGCAAACAATGGGTGGCTATGCCAGCCCTCTCAGTTGCCCACTTGGCAGAGACAGGGGATTCCTGGAGCTAGCTGTCTAGCTATACTATCTGAATTGGTAAGCTCTGGGTTCAAGTAAAAGACCCTGCCCCAATAGATAAGTCAGAGAGTCATCTAGGAAGTGTCTGTGTTAACCTCTGGCCTCCACATGCACATGAATACCTGACACATGAGGAGGAGCAGAAGCAGGAGGGAGAGGGAGGAGGAGGAGGAGGAGGAGGAGGAGGAGGAGGAGGAGGAGGAGGAGGAGGAGGAGGAGGAGGGGGGGGGGAGGAGGAGGGGAGGAGGAGGAAGAGGAGAGGAGGAGAAGGGGAAGAAGGGAAGAGGAGGAGGAGGGGGAGGAGAAGGTGGGAGGAGGAGGAGGAAGAGGAGGAGAAGGAGGAGGAGGAGGAGGAGGAGGAGGAGGAGGAGGAAAGAGAAGGAGGAGGAGGAGGAGGAGGAGAGGAGGAGAAGGAGGAAGAGGAGGAGGAGAAGGAGGAGGAGGAGGAGGAGGAGGAGGAGGAGGAGGAGGAGGAGGAGGACATACCCCTCCCCTGTGTCTTTGACTCAGCTCCCTGGTCTTGTGTCAATACTCAGTTCTATTAATACTAAATCACAATACTTGGAAGAACAGACTATCCCTCACCACACATTTCCAGGGTTCACTTGGAACCTGTCCCCCACTGTCCCCCTGCAGCCCGAAGCCTTTGCCACTCTTTACCGTGTTTCCGATGAACCTGATATCCAGGATCCTCAGAAAAGCCCCTCCCTTCTCCACCCCTTCCTCAGCTGCACCTGGCTCCCTTCCCTCTTCCCCAGCTCTCAAAGCTACAACAGACCTGGGTCTGGATCCTGTCACCAGACGGACTGCAATGCCGTATCCCAGGCCCGTGCTCTGCTCTCCCTCTAGGTCTTCGTGGAGGCTTCAGACAAAACCCAGACTCTGAATCTGTTTGGAAAATGCCTGTTGCAGAGGAAGACCTGAGCCTCCTCGGGCAGGCAGCGCTGGGTGTTGTCATTCGGAGGGTCTAGGAGGTGTGTGAGAGGGAGCAGGCGCGATGAGGCCTGCTTCCATTCCACTGGTGAAACAATCTTTTCTGCCAAAACCCGAAGGTCTGGGTCCTCCAGGGGATCTCTCCATCCTCACTCTGGAAACCATCTGAGCTCTCCATGAGCCTGGGCTCCCCGGGGGTTGTGCTTGACCCTCCCAAGACTTCTGGTCTCATGTGCAGGGGAACTCCAGATTCGTGCTATCCCAGGCCCGAGTTGTCGTTCCAGAAAGAGCACTAGCGCTTTGCACAGTTTACTCTTTGGGCAAAAGTGATCGTCTAGAAATGAGACTAAGCTTTATCCTTATGCAGAGTATCACGGATTCTCTTTTTAAAAGAAAGTCATTGGTAGCCTCCTGAAAACAGAACCTGATTTTCAATTTTAGTCACAAGATGTAAATGAAACCCGGACCCTGAGTGAGCCAAACCCTGCAAGAGGAAAGCAGGCCCCGCAAGGCACCACGGCACAAAACTTTTATACAAACAGCTGTTGTTCACACCGCTCTCTGCACTGCTAGGAGATAAACACGGAAGACCCGAGGTCCTCCAGCAAGTTCAGATAACAGGGGGCTCCAGACAGGTCTGCAGAGCTATGGTTTCATCACAAGACTGAAAACCCCTTGTGACAGCTGCTCCTCAACCAGGCAGACATTGCCTTACCTGGAAATTCAGAGCAGGGAGGGCACGCCTGAGCCTTTTCTCTCTTACTCTGTCCAGTCTCCTATTTTAATCTCAGAATCCTCTGGGCCCATCAGGCGTGGAGTTGGGAAGAGACAAGGATCATATTGGAATGGCTGGATGTCAGCAAGGAGAGAGCCAGTGTGGAATCACCGATCTCATCGTGTGACACCTTTGAGAGCTGTGCAATGACACCTTCCTGTACCCCTCGACTTAGAGCCTCCTCCACACCAACCATGACTCGCCAGCTGTCACAGCTTGTCCTTTAGTTTCTGAGGGAATAAATCAGTTATAGGGTCCTGCTGTGTACACAGGCAGTTTCCTTAGGGTGACAACAGAAGCTGATGCTGGTCTATCATGTAGTTTATAGAAGCCCAGACAGATGACAATCTCCCTCCCTCTGTCTGCCTATCTGTCTGTCTCTCACACACAGAAACACACACACACACACACACACACACACACACACTATATTCTCATCTCACGAGGATCTTAGAATCCATCGAATCCTAAGTGAAACAGAACACAGAAGTTATTACAAATGGCTGATTAAATGATACAGTATTGTGAAACAACATGCAACATTAATTTTTAAAAAATGTTTCATGTGAAGTGTTTTATACCTAAGGAAAATTTGCTAAAGTACCAAAAAGAATACCTGTGTACATTTCACCAAAATTCTCTTAGGATTTAAAATAAGCATTGTATTTCTTACATATTCTCCTGAATAATTAGAGAGTCAGTAACAAACACAATGTCCATTATTTTATATTTCATAAAAATTTCATAAAATAAGATTGTTTCCTTTTATAAAAAGTTTAATTATAGTATTTGAAAAATATCATTATCCAGTCTACCAACCTTGTAAAACTTTGATCAAATATCTAAGAAAACAAAATGTTTCTAAAAGCCAAGTCAAGGTCACACATCACAATTCACTTTATGTTCCTCTTGTTTCCTTACATATGAAACTGTTCTCCGTGTACTGGGGAAATGGCCCAGTAAGTGCAGCATTCCATGTGTAAACATGAGGGACTGAATTCTATACCCAAGACTCATGGGATAAGCTGGACAGGGAGGCATGTACCCGTAATCCCAAGGCTGGAGAGGCAGAAACAGAAGGATCCCTGCTACTGGTTAACCAGTCAGTCTAGTGTAATTAGTGAGCTCTAAGTTTCAGTAAGAGATTCTATCTCATAACCGGCTCCTGAGGAACCATATTCCATGTTTACATCTGGCTTGATATCCATGTGCACAGAAACATGCACACACAGATGTCGTACACAAACAACACACACATACAAACACACACATGCACACACACATGTGCACATATATGCATATACATACCACACACACAAGCATACACACATACACATACATATACACATGCACACACACATTGCACATGCACACACATACATACACATGCATTCACATGCACACACATGCACATACATGTGCACATATACACATACACACACAATAAACACACATACACATGCACATACATATACACATGCACACACATATGCACATATATGAATACACATAACACACACAAACACACACTTACACATGCACATACATATACACATGCACATACACCTTGCACATGCATACAAACACACACATCCACATGCACACACATCCTCATGCACACACACATTCTCATACACACACGCACGCACACACACACACTTACACACTGCTTCACTCTGTCTTTTACATTTTTTTTTTTTTTCAGAGCTGGGGACCGAACCCAGGGCCTTGCGCTTCCTAGGTCAGCGCTCTACCACTGAGCTAAATTCCCAGCCTGTCTTTTACATTTTTTGAAGAGTGGAAACATTTTCTTTTACACAATCTCTCTTACTCGCCGTGTGCCATTTCTTTGTGATTAGCATTCAGCTGTGCATTCATGATGACGCTCCACAGAAGCAGCGATGGTCTTCTACACGCATAGTATAACCGTTCAGCCTAATCACAGGAGGGTTAACTCTGAACACTTGAGTAAGTCATTATGCCTGGCTTCTTCACAGAGTCAGAATTTTCCCTTCATAATTAACACATGTTGTGTAGAGAGATATTTTGAGGCTAAGTACTTCATTTCTTGTCAGATTATTATGTGATAATTTTAGGGTCCGGTCCTGAAAAATGTTGCCTACTCATAGGGAATTTATATACTTAAAATTCTAACTTAAATTTATTTTAACTGACAAAGGAGAACACACAAAAAATAAACTGAAAAAACTAAAGAAATGTAATAGGAGATTTGCACGGATGTGCTGCGAAGATGGAGAATCTGACTTATCGGAGGAGTCTTGGAGACAATAGGAATAGAATCCAGAAGACAGCTCTCTGCAAGCTAAGGTCAGATTACGATCAAGATAACTCTCTCCATCCAGTTAAACAACCACTCATGAGCACACAGCCAGGCAGGGTGACTGTTTCACTGTTACATTGCTGTGAACAGACACCATTGCCATGGCAACTCTTAGAAAGGAAAACATTTAATTGGGGCTGGCTTACAGTTCCAGAGGTTTCGTCCATTATCATCATGGCAGGAACCATGGAGCCATGGCAGACATGGTGCTGGAAGAGGAGCTGAGAGTTCTACATCTGGATCCAGGCGGCAGAAATCGAGAGAGACCCGGGGCCTGGCTTGAGCATTTGAAACCCCAAAGCCCACCCCCAGTGACACACTTCCTCCAAGGCCACACCTCCTAATCCCTGCCAAGTAGCCCCACTCCCTGCTGACCAAGCATTCAAATATATGTGCCTGGGGCTATTCCTATTCGAACCATCACACGGGCACACATGAGTCTCAGGACTCAGGAGAAACAGGAAGGGGGCTAGGAACTGGTGTTCATCTTTAGCTACATATGAGTTTGATACCAGCATTGGGGACCAGAAAACACGGATCAACCTTACAGTAAGTTTCTTGTTTTTAAAATATCTTCGTGACCTGGTACAGTAACAAGAATCTTGAATCGCCTCCAGGGCTCTCGGGCTTGTGGCAAACGTGTTTTGTTCCTTAGTGAAACACCCTGGACATGGTGTGGTGGTTCAGAGGTATTGAATCCTCTAGTCAATCTTGAGATAGATTATTGTGAACCCTTTAAATCTGGGTCTCTGGGTCAGAGAGATTAAAACTCTGAGATTTTAAGCTGGACAAAAAGAGACAGAGATATAAAAGTAAATATGAGGTGTAGCTCTAAATTGGATCTTAAAATAGAGAGAATTTGGCTTATGAGATGGCTGAGCATGGCACATGCCACCAAGTCTAACAACCTGAGTTTGATCCCAAGGACCACCCCCGAACACACACACACACACACACACACACACACACACACACACACACACACACACAACATCCAATTACTGGACGTGGTCCTCTGACCCACAGGCATGTGGTATGCATCACTCACAGAAACATACACATATATACACACACACTCACATGTGCACACACAATAAATAAGTAAATAAAATTTAAAAGTAAAAGAACATTTCTTGAACTTTTATATAATAGATTATATAATAGAATTGTATGACTCTTCATTTCCTGACATCATAATTAAACCATCTTTACATAAGACAATATCCTTATTTTCTGAACTATATAGTGGGGCATTGAACAATTAAGGAACACGGTACCTATAACTGACTCTCTGGTTATTCAGGAAAATGCGCACATGAAACTCTGGCCCTGACCTACGGTCCAAGCCAGAATAAGCGCAGAAGCCTGCGACACCCAAAGCAAAAAGCAAATAAACTGTCCTCCTGCACCCCACTGCCTGCTCCAGGAAGAATGCTATTTTCCAAGCCTCTAGAAAGCTATGCAGCTTGGCGGAGGACCGAACTTGAACTTTTTACAAAACTGAGCAGAGCCCAGAGCTTCAGCTCCTGTCTGGACACTGTATGCCTGAAGCACAGAGCAACAACAGATGTGTGTGGTTTTACTCTACAAATGTGTGCTAACTGTTATCCTGCCATGGAACATGGAACATTTAAGAGGATAAAATAAGAAAGAGACCGTGTAGTAGACAGATGATTCTAAGCAAACCCAGGCCTAAGACAATGTACAGAACACAGCACATAGGACTTACAAAAACTACAAGTAAAATGGTAACAAAAGTTACATTTCAAACAAAAAGATACTTGGGGTAAAGAGTTGGAATGCCCGTGTGGTGCATGGGGAGGGGCTAGTGATGCTAAGTAAGTTACACCAAATCAAGAGTGCATACAAAATGCAAGAGCAGCAACTGGATGTTACAAATAGAGCACACTGCAGCTATATTCTGGGTAATTTTAACTGCTTTTTGCATATACTTAATTCTTTAGTCAGTTGAGTTTAGTCTTTATCTTCTTTGTTACAATATTTCGTTGTTGTTACATTTGTTTCTTGGGTTTTTATTTGTTTATCTAAGATATTCACTGGGGAAGTTCTTGGAGCATGCTCATTTGCTAATGTGATGTTGGAAGAACATTTCAATTTCAGCTGCTATAACAAAACACTATAGACTGGGTGGCTTGAATAACAAATGTTTCTCTCATACATCTACAGACTGGGGGATTGTTTTGTTTTGTTAATTATTACATTTGTGTGTGTTATCCGTGTGCGTGTGGTATGTGTGTGTATGTGTTGTGTGTATGGTGTGTGCATGTGTGTTTGCGTGCTATGTATGTGTTATGTGTGTGTGTATATGGTGAGTATGTGTGGTGTGTCTATATGCGTTGTGTGTGGACGTGGTATGTGGTACATGTTTGTGGTGTGTGTGTATGGTAAGTGTGTGTGTTGTGTGTATATGATGTGTGTGAGTAGTGTGTATGGTATGTTGTATATACGTGCATATGTGGTGTGTGTATGTGGTACGTGTGTGTGTGGTATTTGTGTGTGTTGTGTTGTCTGTGTGTGTGATGTACATGTGTAGACTTGGCAGCAGACACCTTGCTTCCTGAGATACCTCACATGTCCTGTGTCTCTGAATGAATGTTGTCTTCCTGGCTTCCATAAGGCTTTTTTCTTGAATCATTGAGTAGATACAAACCAAGGCAGCTTGGTGTCTGTCTGCTTATAAATAGGGCACTCATGAGTTTGCAAGAGTTTCAGTCCACAATGTATCTCCCAAGGCCCCTCTGAGAAATCACAGTCACACTAGGACTAGGTCTTACAGAGTGACAAATATTGCTACTTTCCACCCAGTTTCTAGTTTCTATATGCTCCTTTAAAAAAGTGTCACTTGTTTTTTTAAGTGTCTTATCATTCATACAAATTGCTGTATCATTTTTACTTTTTAATCACTTTAAAAATGTTTGTCTGTTCTAAATGGTTGGGGTGGTTCTGACTCTTCAGACTTGGGGTGACAGGTTCTCTGACTCTTCAGACTTAGGGTGACAGGTTCTTTTAACTGTGTGGTTTTTGTATCTTATGATTAACTATTTTTCATACAGTTCCCTTTTCTAATGCAGGTACTGGACATTCCTCTGTTTTGCTATGTTTTTGTTGTTGTTGAGAGAAGTTCTCAGTCAACTCATAACACTGCTTCTATTTCACGACCCAGAGCACTGGGATTAGAGGCACAAGCCATCATGTGTCCAATGAGCAGATCCATCTTTCCTCCAAGTGCTGTCTGTCCAAGCCTCGGTTTCGTGGCCATGGGCTCAAATAGCGACACCGCTGTTGTCCAGTCTTAACTCTAACGTGTGGTAGGGAGGTTCCTTCAACTGTTTCTCTTGGCTAAACTTCTCAGTTATTTAGGTCAGCGTTTCAATGAGTCTGTGTTATCAAAACTGTAGGAATGTTGCTTATTAGTAAATTTTAAACACACAGCACTCCCTAGCAATCTTGGGAAATATTTAAACACCATCTGGAAAATCTAGTCTTTATTCATGGATGTGCTAACTACTGGCCTCTTTCTAAACCCAACACAATGGTGTATTCATCCCAGTTCAGCAACACTGTCCTGCCTGGTGGTGTGAGTCGCAGGGAAGGGTGGAGAGGGTGAGAAGGGCTGCAGGGTGAGGTGGAGCTCAGCATAGGAGCTGATTGCTACACAGTCTGCATTGAGTAAATCAAGAGCTTGCCTCTACACTGTGCCTTTGAGCTTTCATATCTGAGATAATTTCCAAGACTCCCCCATAGGGCATCCCAAATGAGCTGGTAAGAAAAACTAGCAGACCGCATCAGAATCACTGTGTAACAATGTGCAGCTCTGCATGATGTTCTGAGACTAGAAAATTATAACCCTAAAACGATACTAAAGAACAATCAGTGACCACTGGCAGGGATTTCTGTACGGGAGAAGCCCAAGACCGCAAGGAAAGGGGAGTGTACACACCTCTGTAACGTCACAGCAAAGGTACACCACTAAAAATCTGGAGTCATTGTTCTGAAATTACAGTACCATCCAGAGAGATGGATCAGGTCCCCTCTGCTCCTACAACAGTCCCTGGGGGTGAAGTCTTCTGCTTGGGCTCTCAAATCCACTTCAAATCGTGTCCAAACCCTGCCCATTTCAGGTTCGGGGCTTTGCCAAGGAGCTTGAGAATGTAGGACTGAAAGCATAGGAAGACCCAAGACACAGCAGGAAATGTTCTCCTAAGCAGAATTCATGATCCACACTGTTGCAGGAATCTGTTTTCCTTTCCAGAAGAATTGGGAAATGATCTGGCTTGGTAGAAGAGCTGGCTGTTATTCCCGGTTTTTCCCTAGCTAAGGTCTTCAGGGGAAGCCGAAGGGTAACAGGATATCTTTCTTACACTTTCAGAGATAACTGATCTCCCTTGCTGCTCTGCCAAGATTCAAATCCCAGCCTCAGTCTAAGCTGACACATTGCTTAATCGCTTCATCAGAAAATGTGGACAATATGGCCAACTGAGTGGACTCTGAGGATCTAGGAACCCAACTATGATTGCTACTATTATTTTTGCTACAGTGTTATTGGGTTCTTTTGTGTGTGTGTTGGGTTTTCTTTTTGTTAACAATTTTATCCCATCTGGAAAACTGTTAATACTAAAAAGTTACTTTGTGAAAGATTTTTTACTTAATGTATCTAATGAGCACTTAAAGTAGTGCCAGGTAATGTACAGTTACTACATTTGTCTCTTAAATATATTCCAAAAGGCAAGTTCTTTCACCTTTGCTTTATAGACAATGAAAATGTGTTTCTGAAACTTTACACAATTTAACTAATGGGTGCACTGTGGGCAAATTGCCTTACAGGGCCCACAACTACCCACCATGTCTGCTTAATAAAAGCAGACTAGAACCAGAGTCTGAGTTGGCCCCAGCCATTTCTCCCAGCATGAATGATGACATTGCTGGCCGTTGGACATATGCTGGAAAGAAGCCTCTGCTTGTCCGCAGTCAGGAGGTACAAGGACGGTACTGAGGTATCTTCCTCTCTGGCTATGATTTTCTACATTGTTGCAAAAGGGAGTAGGCCCTTGCTGGTTACATCTTATGTCATGACTTCCCTATCTGAGAAACAGAAATATACATCTTGCCTTGCCATGGTAATTTGGAGGGTGAAATTCGAAATAAAAATAAATGCAAAAAATGTATCCTTAAAAGAACAGAGAGGAAAAGAGAGAGAGACATGGCCACCACTGTATATGCTTTGACTCTGGTGACCATGACAGAATGTGAGACTCAAAGAAAAGGTTAAAATGCCAAGGGACTCAGCAGCCAGAAGGACAATGTTTCCTCCAAATTAAGTTATTTATCATCCTATATAATGCATTTCCATAAACCATTTATATTTCTGTAAGGTTTCACATGAAGATTAAATAAAGATCCCGAATACGTTTAGAGAAATATAAAAAGAAATCTAGAGAAGATGTGTGTAGATATAGGAGTCAGAACTCTCTCCAGCATCAGAAAAAGTTCAGCGACACCAGATGTACCTTTTAAAAAAAGAAACCCTGATAATCCAAGTCTCAGCAAAATTCATAAAACAGAAGAGGGAAAGACCCCTTCTGTCTGAAACCCAAAGAATGGCAATTAGACCAGAATATGGAGTCTTCCTATTAAAGCCACCAACACTTGCTTCCTGCCTGCTGATTCTAAGAAGATACAGGCTTGTGCAAGAAACAGGAAAGAAAACCGGAGATAAGGTGTCCTGTGCAGGAAAGATGTGCCTGGTACTTTCAGGAGTAGCAGCAAGTCTGGGGAGTTCTACACAGATGGATTGTGGTCCTAGGTAAGAAGCCATGAGAATGAAGAGCTCTGAGGAACTAGATAGAAGGCTGCTGAGGAAACTGAGAGGGTGGCCTCCTCCCCTCTGCACACGATAAAAGTGAAATTGTCCATTTCTCAGATCTACAAAGCCTGCCTGGCCAACATCCACAACCCAGTTCAAGTGGTCACAAGAATCACATACAACCCCAGCCCTCGTCCTGTCAGAGGTCCTGTGTTCAGGAAGGTGACATGTAAGGTAGAAGGCCAGTGTTGGATTATAATAGAGTTCAGGAAGGAGAGGGTCCTCTCCAGGCTAGAAAACATGCTATCAATAGTATCTGAACTATTTGGTGAAGGCTTCCTCATCTGGTTTTTGATGGCTCGCCGGGTGGAGCTTTGAGTCCTTCAGAGGTTTGGGGTTTCCGCTTATTGCTAAAAACACAGGGCAGAGTCCACAAGCCAAAACCAGAAAGGACCTAAACCATGCCTGCCTCATAGTTAGGTGAAACCGACAGATTTGAAAGCACAGCACAAAACCTAAGTTCTTAATGGTTGTTCCTTATTAACCTAAAGCTACTTCCTTGATTATCCTTGTATCTTACACTCAGAAAAAAAGGGGGCAGAGCTCTACTTTCTAGCAGTAAGCAACACACTCTCCTCCAACACCTTCAACCTATCCCAGTTTTAAGTTTCATATATACATATACACATATACATACACATACCATATATATGCACATGCACATATACATACACATGTGCATATGGAATTTTACATAATATTGTAAGTACAGAGAACGTTGCCAGCACTGGGGCATCCTATAACATTCACCCTCTCCTCTGGTGCTCAAGCAACCTCTGTCCAGAGCTCACTGGAGCCTACGGATGGTAGACACCGTTGACTGATGGGAACCCATGGTCACTCTGGGCCAACATTAAAGTTAGTTTCTCAATACTAAAGGACTTATCTCATCTTTCCAAGAGTGCCACCTCCCTTCTCTGAAGTTCCCTAACCACTAAACACCCTTGTGATTATCAGTGGCCCGGGACCCATCAGTCCTCAAGACGCATTATGCAATTTATCCAAATTAAGGAAAGTTGCCCTCATTCAACAGATCCCACGAGTCCAGACCTGGTTGGAGTGGAGCTAAAATATCAACTCCACATTCTTATAAATGCTCAGAGCCTCATATTTTCTTCCACAGTTCATCTTATTAGCGTCAGTCTCTGTAATTTATTGACCATGTAAAAATATTTTAGCATGGAAAGCAGAGAAAATGAGTGAGGATAAATCACACAGGGTTCTCGCACAGGCCACGGTGCTGTTCAGAGGCCTGGTTTCTAATTTTGCATCCAAGTGCCAGTGGAGACAAATTGGTCAGCAGTCCACCCTGGGAGCAATTCAAGAGCTCATTCACACACTCCAAGGACGTTCCAGTGTCACCAAAGGCAGCCAACACATACTTGGTGACCTCAAGAAAATACAATACTTTAGAAAGGCTCCAGACCCTAAAATTCATCATCTAATTTCCTCTATCTTCTTTCCACGGGGTAGAAACATCTGTCAACACATGTGCCTTTGGCCTATTATTCTTCCTAATGTGGTTATTGAGGTCGACTCTCTCTACCCCGAAAGAGGAAAGTTATTCAGAAACATATGCAGGCCCCATGGGGTAGCACAAAATATGCCAGGGTTAAAGTCATCACTTGTCCCCACCCCGACCCCCATGAATCTACCTAGAGGGAAAAACGATGGATTGTTTTAAACAACATGACTTTTTCCCATAATCCTATGTATTAGGAATTAGCATCGTAAAAAGTTCACTTTATTTATTTATTTCTTCCACAGAACAGCATATGTTACGCTTCTATTTGAAAGCAATCTAGAAAAGGGGGCCCGCATGTGACTGCAATCGGCTGGGAGTTCACGTTCCCCACCACCACCCCAGACAAAATTGTGAGCAAAACATATGTTTTTCCATCGTAACTAGAAGATGGAAAAGCGTGCATTATTTCTGAGGCTCTCCCGGCATGCCATTTAAAATCAATGCGGATTTCTGCACGCGCTTTTTCACAAACGTCAATGCTGATACGCCCTCCGGGTCTGATGGCTTCAGTCCCTCAGCACCTGGAGAGGTTGTACTCATGAAAATGTTATGCCTACGGCTTTTCAGTTTTCTCCCAAGAATTCTAATTCTTCCTGACTAGTGATAAGTGAGAAGCAGAACTTCCTATCTTTGTTTCCTATTGTACGGGTGAGGCTCTGTTGTTCTAAAGTCTTTATTTCTGATTCCGTGTCGATGTGTGGGTACATTCATGTAAGTCCAAGGACCGGAGGCAGATGTCCGATCTCCCAGAGCTGAGTTGCAGGTGACCGTGAGCCACCTGGTGTGGGGGCTGGGCACCACGCCCTGGTCATCTGTGGGAGCAGCAAGTCTTCTTATCAGTCATCTACGCAGCCTCACACAGCATTAGTTTCCTTTTTGCATAATTACTCTTGATCTTGGTAGACCAAAAAGTAGTTGTTTCACTCACTGCCATACCACAGTGGTTTCCCTTACCAAAACTCCAGAAGGAAAAAGAAACCAGACAGCCACTCACATTTACAGGGGACAGAATCGACCTGCCGTAAGCTGACGATGTTGGAGGCAGTTGGAGGCAGGCTCTATTCAACCACAAATAAATCATAGTTCTGACGTTTTTCTCCTTGTCTTTCAGGAGGGCAAAAGAAAAAAAAATACAGCTTTTCTAAAACTTCTGTCTCAAGAAAAGTTGGGTGGGGGATTGTGGGCTGTGGTGTACACATTGGAGAGTCGGGTTACCAGGAAGCCAATCAGACCCTGATTAGAAATGAGAAAGGACACGGCCCATGAGGAATCCGCCTGTGTGGTGGCAGGGTGCCAGCCATGCCTGTGTGCAGGGAGGCATTCCTCCATGTACGGGGAAGGGTCCTGTAAGCTAGCTGCAGGCACCCAGAGACGCGCACTGAGATCTGTCTTTCCATCTGTCACATCCATGGCTGACTTTTAAGGAGGTGCTCAGGAGAACAACAATCCACCAAGCTAAGAAAGTACGTTGAAGATGCCGTATGGTGAGCGGTTTACAAAGTGATGGCCGTCAAAACCAGAAGCAAAGTGTGTTCTATCTCATGCCCGTCGGAATTTCTGGGCCTTCATGCAGCTCTTTCGAGTTATCATTTATCATCAGCGCATGGCAGAAGCAATCCTTCTAAGTGAATGTATACGGACAGGGAGGCAGTGGGGTGGGGGTGTGGTCAGTATCGTCTCTGAGCTATAGTCTCATGGGTAAAGGCTCTCTCTATAGAATTTACTACTGTCTCTTCACTCCCAGTTTGAGATTAGAGGGCCACAGTGAGCTCAGTTTCGACTGCAAATGAGCACAAGACACACAAAATAGGAAAACAAATGAAACCCACGCAAAATAGGAAAACGAATGAAACCACCCTCTCCACTCTTTTGTAGTGAAAGGGGCACAGAAAGAATACGCTTTGTGATCAAAGAGAGGAAAGCTAATTCTGGACCCTCCTGGGGAAGCCTGTGCCATCATCACCTGGTCTAGAGTTTCAGAGCGCAGAGTAACGTTGGTGGTGAGCTTCTGTGTCAAGCTATAAAACCCGTTTTAGTCCTTCATATATCCCCGCTTGAAGAAGCATCTCTCTACCCGTTCCTAAAACAGTTCCTCCGAACGAGAGAATTCACAAGGCTGAAGAGATGGGTTCCACTGCACCCATCTCCAATCCCACCGTCCCCGTGCTGAGATGGGGAACTAGAACAGGAGAATCCCAAAAGCTTGAGCAAGCTGGCCTGGCACGCATGGGAGTGGGAAGCAAGGGCTTCTTTCTGAGTTAAACATGGTAGAAAGGCAAGGTTGCTCTCTGACCTCCACACATACACTGTGACAGATATGTATACATCCACGTGAGTTTGCACACACCTCATGCACATATACACATGGTGTGTACACACACAAATGTAATAAGAAGAAAAAATGGCCTGTTGATGATTATTAAAATAAATTAAAATGAGATCGAGAAATGAAAATGAGGGTGAGGGAGTACAGGGTGGATCTAGGAGTCCGGCAGGAAGGGTTGGTGAATCAGAACAACAGTGCCAACCAACCAGAGCTTCCAGGGACTAAGCCACTACCCAAAGACTATACATGGACTGACCCTGAGCTCCAACCTCATAGGTAGCAATGAATAGCCTAGTAAGAGCACCAGTGGAAGGGGAAGCCCTTGGTCCTGCCAAGGCTGAATCCCCAGTGAAAGGGATTGTTGAGGGGAGGGCAGTAATGGGGGGAGGATGGGGAGGGGAACACCCATAGAGAAGGGGAGGGGGAGGGGCTAGGGGGATGTTGGCCCAGAAACCAGGAAGAGGAATAACAATCGAAATGTAAATAAGAAATCCCCAAGTTAATAAAGATGAAAAAAAAAACCCACATTGTTCTCATGCATGAAATGCCTTAAAATTAGTAAAAGTGTAGTGTTTTAAAATGCAAAAATGAGAAAACAGAAAAAGTGTAACAACCAAAGATCAAGTAAATGGTTCGTTCACATCTTTGTTTGGAACGAGCAACACATGGTGTGCCTACAGATGATAGCAGATATTAACAATCGCACTGGAGTGGAAACACAACAGCACACAGTGTGACAGGTCCTCACTAGCGCTCTGTGGGGCTTTCAGCCCCGGGTGGCGGGGTTTCGAGCGAGGTTTGTGCCTGGGGGAGCCTGTTATAATATGACTCCCTTCCTGCTCTCTGCAGAGTTTAGCGTCACAGCCTGAGGTCACGGGTCCTTGGCTGTGCACTGTTTATCCTTCCACCAGTAAACACAACAAAGATGGAGAGACAGCGTCTGTGTCCAGAATTACTCCAAGTGCAATCCGTCAGAAGCGACTCCGTAAGGAGATCACCAAAGGTACAGCAAGTTCTCTTTGCCATCTGTCACCGATTGCTGTCACCAGATGCTGTTCATGAACAGTCCCAAACTGTAGGGACCGTTGGCGCAGTGTTGCCCAGAGTCTATGGTTTGAGGTGCATCCTTTGGTCTTGAAGATGATACTAGAATGGAGCCGAGGTCGACCTTTAAGTCCCTACTCTGGACGCTACCTGGCTTGGCGTTACTGAGTTCGTGGAGCTCTCTTGGGTGGTAGTGATTTTTTAAAGCCCAAAAGCTTGTGTTTCAAGTGCAGGGGAGCCTTGAAACCTAGGCGAGGTCTAGGCTTGACCTCCGTGTAAAAAAACAGCAAACCTACCCTGCCAAAAGCAGCAGCAGGTAATGGGGACCAGAGATAACAAGAGCTCTCTGAGAGGCTGACAGGCGCTGCTGCACTTGGGGCGTCAGAACTGGACATTTCCAGCTGGTTCTGGTAGCAGTGGCTAATGCTTCGGAACACAGTAGCCAGGAGTGGGTGGAACGGAGAAGACTTGGGGATCGTGGCAGAAGTCATCAGCTTTTACCAGTGGAGGAAGATGTCAGGGATGGCAATCAGGGAGAGTGGGGTTGGAGATATAAACCGTGCTAGAAGACGTCTATCCATGTTGCCACTAGCCTTCCTGTGAGCTGCGGAAATAAGAGTGTCTGGACAACAACCAGTGAGTTGCCTGCCTCACTGACAACTCTCAGGTAGACAGACACAAGCCCTGTGGTAAGGAAGCCATGAAGTTCAGAGGGCCCGAGAATGTTCTGTTTCAGACTTGGTGCTTGAGCAACGGTTGGGAGAGAAAGAGCACCCACGATGTGCTTTTCCACAGTTAGGAAGTTCATGCCTCGTGGTCAGCATGGAGCCGTGCAAATTTATGAAACTCATCTTCCAGGGGACAGAAACGGAATCCGGGAGCGAATTAACAAATCTGTCCAAAGGCACACATAAATGACACAGCTGGGATGCGAGTACAGAGCCAACCCCACCCCATTGTTTTCTACAACACACAATGGAACACGCAATGGTTCCTGGGAGCCCGAGACAAACAAAGCTGACCAGGACCACAGTCTATTCCCAGCTCATGCCCTATCTCCTGCATAGGCAAGCAGATATTGAGAGAAATCTCCATCACTGGAACTCAGAAACCATCCCTTCCTGGACCCAAATTCAGCATCCATGAAGAGCGGCCGGGTGTGAAGAGGGCAGATAATGAATGAGAGGAGAAGAAGATTCAGCCCAGGAAGTGAACTGCCCTGTAAGTGATCGTGGCTGTGGCAGTGGGAGGTTCGTGTTCTTCCCACTTAAAAGAAAAAGTAAAAATGAACAGGTCACACAGAACTTTCCCAGGGCCCCCTCCCTGCCTCCACCCCAGCTCTCAGGGCTTACAACCCAATGCTCTCAGTCCCTAATGTGATTTCCCCTGTTAAGCGCTTGCAGAGGCCCGGTGAGGTATGCATTGCAGGGGCCTGCAGTGATTGTGTCTTTGGAGCACTAGGAACCACACGGTGATATTGGTTACTGCGGCTCCATGGGGAAATCAGGCTCTTTCTGAGAGCATATCAACCATTTCCAAAGGAGAACTGGTCTCCCAAGGAAAGCTAGCTTTGCACAAGTAGAGAAAGTTGCATGGGAACCCCTGGAGCCCCCCACAGAGGTAAAAAACAAAGACTGGAAGAATCCTAAGAATGGGGTGGATGGTGAAGTTTGCTACCAATTTAATAAGTAATCTTTTTTTGACATTTCAATATTCATTTTATTTTAGGGGATGTTAATTATTAGCATTTGAAGGGGTCTCTAATTCCACACAAATAGAGAAGTTTTTAACATACCCGTTAAACTGCTAGAAATTAGACTGGTGAGGATTTCACAGAAGTCGGCTTAGTTTGCTAGGGCTGTCATGGTGTGCCTGCCCAGCTCAGAGCAGGAGATCTGAGGGCTACCTCATACTCTGGTGCAGTGCCCCAAAAGGGAATAAGAAAAGAGAGAAAGAGAGAGAGAGAGAGACAGAGAGACAGAGAGGGAGAGGGGAAGACAGAGAGAGAGACAGAGAGACAGAGAGAGACAGAGACAGAGAGGGAGAGAGACAGAGAGGGAGAGAGACAGAGAGGGAGAGAGACAGAGAGAGAGAGAGAGAGAGAGAGAGAGAGAGAGAGAGAGAGAGAGAGACAGAGAGAGAGAGAGAGAGAGAGAGAGAGAGAGAGAGAGAGAGAGAGAGACAGAGAGGGAGAGAGACAGAGACAGAGACAGAGAGGGAGAAAGGCAGAGATAGAGAGGGAGAGGGAGGGAGGAAAGAAAGAGAGAAAGAAAGAAAAAAGAGAGGAAAGAAGGAAGGAGAGAGGGTAGGGAGGGGAGAAAGAGAGGAAAGAAGCAAAGAAAGAGGGAGGGAGAGAGGGGGAGAGAGGAAGGAAGGAAAGAGAGAAAGGAAAGAGGCAGGGAGAGGGGGAAAGAGAGATGAAGGAAGGAAGGAAGAAGAGAGAAAGAAGAGACAGAAAGAGGAATGGAGAAAGTCATACTACAACACAAGGAAGAATTAAGTCCTGGAAAACTGACTCCACCATGCCCACCCTCACCACCAAAAATGGCACAACTACAGACTACTCATGGCTTCAAACAGGTATTGGCGGGCTAGGCTGGAAACAGCACATGAAGATCTGTGGTTAAAAGTCTCGTCCAGTTGCTTCGTGCCAGTTCAGCCTGGACGCCAAGGTCTGATCCTCTGTTTTCTCTGTAGACACGGATTCACGATGGTCTGCACAGTCCCAGCTCCTGCTTGCAGCCGGGGGTCTCTAGAGGGATCTTCCCCACCCCATGTCTGCAGCTAAAATGACCCTTTCATGAACAGAGTTTCTTCTGCACTGTGAAATGGTGATACCTTTAAGCCATTGGGCTGCAGACCTACTGTGGTATTCATCAATCCCCACATCCCCAGTGTACATTAAAACATAGGCTAATTTCTGCAGGTAGCTATGCTGCAAAGTAGTATAAAATGAATTTATGCTTGAAATCCCATTCCTAGGCCAAACTAATAATGGACGCCCACATTAATGTTCTTGCCACTCAGAGGAGAGGACAGCATCGGTTTGGTATCTGGCCCCAGGGTCTGAATGCACCCTCAGCCTATCAGGTTGGAGTAGTTTACATCAACTGAACAGCAGGCCTGGGGTCAGGCTGATACTCGGCTGCTATTCTGTAATGAATGGCACTGCTCCCAGCACCCAGGCGAGGTTGATAGCAGTCTTCACCTTCTGGTCGATGGAGCCATCAAACTCTCTCGACATTCAGGTTAGCATGAAGCTGGACTTCGTCCACCTTACAGCCCACTGCAAAGTCACTCAGGGTCCCTAAGGAATTGAAGGTCTCAAAACTCATCCGTTAGCCAGCCAGGCCTCATAAACCCAGCACCAGAGCACCCTGAATCAAGGTATCAAAGATATCAAAGCCCATCTACAGCCCAAGTTGATACGCTCCTTCTTGTACCCGGTCTCAATGTTAGCACACCCTCCCCGCTCCGAAGCGTTAGGGAGAAGAATGAATAGAAGGTCAGCTTCAGTCCACGTGACCTCGGTGCCCAGGGTGTTTGTTGTCTAAATTCCCTTCTCCATAAACATCTCCCTACTCCATCCATCTGGACCTGGTCTCCAGGCCTTGGCTCACTTTGATGGGCTCCATGTTGGTTGAGCCTGAGCTGGTAAATTCTGATCCATTCTCAGAGGACTTTATTTCCAAATCTGGTTGTATTAAGCCAGATCTGTGGCCCTTGGTGGAGATATCCCTCAAAGACTTGCCAAGATCAGCCTAGGCGTGAGACACAGCCATTTTCTCAGGTGCAGTAACACAGGGATCAGACACAAGTATAGGGCAGGGCTGCGGCTGAGGTGAGGGGGAAGCGGGGGGGGGAGCTTAGCAGGCAATCTTAATATGAATGTGAACAAACACTGCCTCAGCCTTAATGCACGTTCATGCAGAAAGAAAGTACTTCCACATTGACAGACCATTTCTCGAACATAGGTTCCACTCTGCATGCTGCCCTGGGCTTTAAACGTATCATCACAATTGCTCGCAAATTGCTTGCAAAGCACTTTGGAAGTAATAGTTGACATTCCTGGAGCAGCTCCTCTGCTCTCCCTGAGCCGTTTACTGTGTAATTTAATCCTTCATAAAGTTTACCACCAGTCCTCTTTTCTGTCTTATCGGCGTCAACTGAAATAACAGAGCAGCGATCGGTTTCGAAGTTATCATGGTATTGCAAACCCGCTGGGGCAAGCCTTGTTCGAAACCCTGTGCACACATGCGCCAACTCTGTGCAACGAGGACCATTGTGCTGCGTGATTCACACATGGAACATCTGGCGAACAGCGCTTAGTCACACAGTTAAGAGGTTCGAGCCCAATCAGTTGTCACTCGGTGCCTGTCACTTCAACCTGTGTAACATCTCCTTGTCGTGTCGACGTTTAAGACCCAGAAGACACCCTGCAAACTGTGAAGACGAACTGTGAGAACCTCTCTCCACAGGGGCTGCTCAGTTTGTATTCTCGCTGTGGTTTTCAGCTAAGTCCCGTGGTTTTCCGGGGCCTGGGTTGCCCTGCCAAGGAGCGTTTCTTCAACACTAAGATTCTACTGGAAGGCCCACGTGCTAGCTGCATTCTGAACTCTCACTGAGCCCCCAGCTCTCCCTGTGTACATACATGGACAAGAGATACTTTAAGATGAGGCTTCCTTTGCTAGGCACATTGAGAGGCTGGGGATGGGGCTTCAAGGTGAAATAGGACTTCAGGAGGTGCTGTGAGTTGTGAAAATAACACCTGATCCCTGGAGTTGAGGAAGAAGGAATACAGCTTGAAGTGTGGTCTTGATGTCACCAGCGTGACAAAGGAATCTCGACTTAGGGCTGTCAGGTAAACAACGGAGCATGTATGCTACTTGACTTGTGCAGTTATGAATTTCCAACCGTTTGCTTCGGGCAGGAAACATAACTGCGCAGAGACATGGAAACGCCGCCTTGTTCTTGGGCAGGTCAGCATTCTCCTGTTCCTCAGCCTTCACTCCAGAACAGTACGTCAGTTTGTATTTCTTTGGACATATTCTTATATGAGACTTATAAAACAATCCAGGCCACACAGTGCATCCCACACATCACCTATTGTCCCTCGAGCTGTGTTCTATAATCTTGTTCGTTGTTTACGTCTCTTGAAATGCTAATGAGTTCGGGGGAATGGAGCGATGGCCCAATGGTTAAGAACATCCGTTGCTCTTTCAGAGGACCCAGGTTCTGTCTCCAGTATCTGGGTGGGGGCTCATTACCAGCCATAACTTCAGTTCCAGAGGACTGGACACTCTCTTCTGGGTGCAGGCACACACATACATGAAGGCAAAGTGCCTGAAATAAATATCTGAAAAATAAACTAAATAAAAATAAAACTCTCAAGAGTTTGTTATGGATCAGGATCTAGCTTAGTTATTCTTCATGCTCAAACCCAAGCGTGCCAGCACCTTTTACTGCTATCTTTTCTCCAGTGTATTATTTTTGGCATCTTGGTCAGGTACAGAAAACCTAAGAGCTGGACAATAGGGGGAAGAGCTGTGAAATGCTGTCCTCTAGACATGACATGGCTGATGTATTCATGAACCTTTAGGAGCTGTGGCTGCCTGCACAAGACTGGAGCAAGAGTTAACAAGACAGATAAATGTCAGTACGATTTATATAGTGTTTGTTGCAGTTTTCCTCTTAACCCAGCTAGCTCCCGAACAACTGACACCGGACTACTATATTTATCTAACAAGATTTTAGAGCACAACAACTGAGCAGTATTATTCTGTTTTAATCCTCAAAAATAATCCGGCTATGTCTTAGTGAAGAACCCACTTGCTTGCATTTCAGTACTGAACTGGCTCTCTAGGCTCCAGATGTTTTCTCCTGGACTCTCCCCACTTCCTCTCTCTCCTGCTCCTCCGCTAGCTTGGAGGAAATCCAGTCATATTCTCTCTCCCGCTCAGTCATTGGCTAAGCTTTTATTGACAAATCACGACATTGAATCTGGAGATAACTTAGAATAAAGATTGCAACAAGACAAGGAAGCACAGAAATCAGCATTTAAATAATACAAAAATTATTTTTACACATGCACAATGACATTATGCCTACAGTTAAAATGTCAGCAAGGGTGGCCACTGACGGGTTGTTCATGGTCAACTGGAACAGTTACCCCATACCCATGTGTGTATGATAGCACTACATTGATACTATGGATTAAAAATAAATAACTTTAAAAGGACATGAAGATATCGGGGAACTGTGTAGGGAGAGCTGTGGTGGAGTACCGAAGTGACTATCATCAATACATATATTGAATAAATTTCATATATGTGAAATTTTCAAGGAAGAAATATGAAATCTTATTTTATAAACCCTGATGAGCATATTTTCAATGCAAGGTAATTTTCAACTTTTAAATTCTTCATATCATTTTCTATTGTATGTTGGGTAAAATGTGAGTATTTACTTCTGAGGCCCTGCTGCCATGGCTACCAACCTTTGACAGACTAAAACACCTAGCCCTCAAATGCTACATCGAGTTCATATAGTCTAACTAAATTCACATACTTATATTTGAAAAACTATATTCTGTGTCCTTTGCCAGAATTTCTGTATCTATATGCATAATGTAACCACATTATATCTATAGGTTACAGTAAAAGGGCTCAGAGTGCGTGTCATGTGTGTGTATTTATGTGAGTGTGTGTGAGCGTGTGTGTGAGTTTGTGTGAGTGTGTGAGTTTGTGAGTGTATGTATTGAGAATGTTGTATGAGTGTGTGTGTGTGTGAGTTTGTATGAGCATATAGTGTGTGATTGTATGTATGTATTGAGAGTGTTGTATACTCATACAAGTGTGAGCATGTGTGTGAGTGTGTGTGTAAGTGTATGAGTATATGTGTGTATATGAGTGTTGTGTGAATGCATGTCAGTGTGTGTATATGTGAATGGGTGTATGTATGTGTAAGTGTGTGAGTGTATCTGTATGTGAGAGTGTTGTGTGTATGAGTGTGCATGTGAGTGAGGTTGTGTATGTGTGTGAATGTGAGTGAGTGTAAGTGTATGTATATGTGTGTGAACATGTGTGTGTAAGACTGTGTAAATGTATGTTGTGAGTGTATGTGTATGTGAGTGTGGGTGTGTATGTGTATGAGAGAAAGAAAGAGAGAAAGAGAGAGGAAGAGAGAGAGAGAGAGAGAGAGAGAGAGAGAGAGAGAGAGAGAGAGAGAGAGAGGGGTATGACAGTTTGGACAGGAAAGAGGATGGAAATGAATCCTCAGGAGGGCTGCCCCTCTGTCTGGGGTTTCAGTCTCGTGAATTCATTTAAGTACAAAAAAAGACATTTAAAATGCTCACTTCATCAACCAAGTGTCCTCTTTTAGGTTGATGACCTGTGGGGAATGAGATGTTGTCAGGCTCGATCATGTGGTTGGATGACCTGAGTCTACACCTCACTGCTGCAGCCCAGTGTCCTGAGAGAATACTGACTCACAAATCACAAACCTAGAACAAAACCAAGTGTTAAAACCTGAACAGTTTCAATTGAACATGTTCATGTTTGTCCCACAGTAAAGGAAAATACGTAATCCAGCCCATCCATCATGGTTAGGACTGTATATTTCTGAGAAGCCTAGTGCTTCCTCCTAGATGATCTACTTGTAACCCATTTCCTCTGCATTTATAGCGGCCCCTTCTACAGGATTATCTAGAGCAAACATTGTATTTGAATCACATGTGGGCCTAACACAGCTGCATTACATTGTAACTATTTGTATATGTACTTATATTCCTCTTGATTTAGGAGGTCCTAAGGGTAGAGATCAATGTCTCAAGTGGCTATATCCTGCATGGCCTGTAGGCTTTGTACACAGTAGATTTTGAAAATTATGTTAAACAACTGAAAGGAATTTGCTACTTGAAATTAGATGTGGCTGGAGGAAACCCCAAAATAATGTTTTTACACAAGATAGGTGTATTTCTCTTGTGTTAAAAATATTGCATGGGATTATTATTATGTATTAATTTTTTAAAAAGTAAAACTAGGCATGGTGGCTCCTGCTTGTGGCCTTGAAACTCAGGCACCCAAATCAGCTTTATTTCATGGCTGAAAAGAATTGTGGCTGCTATGTGAGACGTTTGTAGTATTGAAGCACTAACATGATGTGTACTGTTTCTGTTCTACTTGTGTACGTGCGCAGTTTGTGGGGGATGTTTCTGGATTTGTGTGTACATGTGCAGGCCTACGGTCCTGAGGTTGACCTTGAGACCCTTCTTCTACCTGTCTCCACCTAAATTATTTCAGGCAGGGTCTCTCAATTGAACCTAAAGATTGCCTATATAAGTAGTCTAACTATCTAGTTTGTTCCAGGGATGCCTTATCCCATCTCCCCCTCCTAACCATGGGCTGTCGTTCCCATCCAACCCGAGCTTCAAGCACATGATCCACCAAGCCATCCCCGTAACCCCCAAATGTACATGCCCTAGAGAATATGAGTCCCCACTGCTCTGATTGAAGAGATTGCATCTTGTACCTTCTATTAAATTTCATCTCTTTTATATTTATTTATTTGTTTATTTATTTATTTATATGTGTGTGTGCATGAATGCATGTGTGTGGACATACATATGTACGACATGGTGCACATGTGGAGCTTGGGGGCAACTTGTAGTAGTAGATTCTATTCTCTCCTTCAACCATGTGGGTTCCTGAAATAAACTTCAGGGCATTGGTCTTTAGTCCAAGCACCTTACCTTGCAGAGCCATCTTGCAGGCCACAGATTTCACCAACTCTTAACATTTCCTGCCATAGTAGCAAAAGAAAGAGACATTCAAACAGAAAGGCTATCAAAACAAAACAGCAGCTGGGAAAAGGGAAGACCTCAGTAACACACAAAGAGGGAACTCAGTTACTGCAGCTGAACCGTGGCCGAAGGCAGCTGCCAAACTCTAACGAAAGCTTGAACACGTCTTTGAGCAGAAAGTTCATACCACAGAACTTATTCAGCAGATAGGTCAGATTTGTGCAGAAATTGTCACAGCAAATCTACAGTGCCAGTATTGTTGGTAAAATTAAAACGCTGGAACAGAATGTCACTCAGGCACTAACACTATGTGGCAAGCCTCTGGTGAGATGATACAATGTAACTAAGACTCTGGTGAGATGATACAATGTAACTACTGTTGAGCTACAGGAACAGACAACAGAGGGCACATCAAATCACTTGTGCTTAAAATTCTTAGGTAGGCATGTGTTTGTGCCATGTGTGGGAAGGTACCCATGTGTCTACATAAAAATACAGTATTTGTTGTAGCTACATATCTACATGTGAGTAGAAGATCACAAAAGAATAAACATTAAAACCCTAACAAATAAGCTGTCCTCAGAGTGGGAGTTAGAAGAGTTAACTGTCACTAAGTGTGTCGTCCCTTATTACCATATTAATTATCTTTTTATTCATTCGAAACTAATGAAATAAAAATGAAATGGAAGACACATTGTCTGTACAGACGTAATTCTGTTGAACTTCAACTTCTGTGATTAAGGATTTAATAAAATGTAAGATTAAAAATGCAGCTCATAGATCAAAATGAAAAGATGGCTGACTGGGAAGGCACAAATTTCTGAAGGTCTACAAGAAACCAGGGGATTGTAGAATTTAAAACTGTAATTGTAATCACACAATCAAGTCAATACTGTAAACAGGACAATTGGTAACAATACAGATATGTTCTAATGCATGGAGGACAGGGTTGGCGGGCGAGTCCCCAAACAGCCAGGAAAAAGACAGGACAGAAAAAAAAAGAAGCAAGTAAATAAGTCCCTGGTTAACAAAGAGCTCTGATCTGACACACTATATTCCCAAGGAAACACCCAAGACAGTGTGTCAGAATTGGTTATTGGTACACAATACAAGATTCTCAAGGTCAAGCAGCTCCAGGAAAAAATTCATTTTAGAACTTTTTTTAAAAAATTTTAAGACAAATTCATCAATGATTGGTTTTTATCTTTGAAAATTCAAAGAGAAATTTTACTCTGGTTTCGTGTACCTCAGCTCTACCTAGCAAACACGGAGAAACAAATGCAGAGGACCCTGTCCTCAGGCCGGGTCAGCAGGTCACTAGGAAGCACATACTGAGGTGACTCCCATCTCACTTGTGGTGGTTTGAATGTTTGTGGCCTAGGGAGTGGTACTATTTGGAGGTGGGGCCTTGTTGGAGTAGGTGTGTCACTGAGGGCTTGGGCTTTGAGACTTGTTTTAACTGCCTGGAAGCCAGTCTTCTCCTAGCAGCCTTGGGATGAAGAGGTAGAACTCTCAGCCTAAGAATTGGGCTAACCCTGAAAAACAGCTGTAAGTAAATTATAAGTGTTCAAATGGTTCAACAGACGTCCTCCCCTCCACAGTCGCTGTTTGGTTTCTATTCATCTGAGCCATGCATTTACATGCAATCTTTGCTTTCAGAAAAATGTGGGTAAGTATGGAAGCAACGGGACAATATGTATGTGCCTTTTTCAAAACAGCAGGGGATTGTCTCTCCCCCAGCCTGGGCGACTGACGATCTGTGTCTCCATAAGAACTTAGCCCTTGCTTCTGTCCTATCCACACTAGTCAATGGCGGCTATACCTGCAGAAGGAATAGCTATATGAAGCCCTGCTGCCGAGGAAAAGATTTAATGACTTTGTATTTGGAGAAATAAACCAGAAAGTTCTACAGGATCAAGACCTTGGTTCCCCTCCTGCTGCACTTCATGTCACTGAACTCGGGACAAGGAAGCTGAGTGTTGGTTACCAGGACATGAGTGAGGGGGAAAGACAGCTGTTTTTAGATAGAAAACTCTAGAGACCCTGCTTCACAACAGCATGAATATATTACCAGCCCCACGTGCTTAAAAGTGGTTACGACTGTGGTATCTGTGACATTCGGTTAGCACAATTAAGTTTTAAAAGATGCAAAATCACAATTTTTTTGGTTTTTTTTGGTTCTTTTTTTCGGAGCTGGGGACCGAACCCAGGGCCTTGCGCTTCCTAGGCAAGCGCTCTACCACTGAGCTAAATCCCCAACCCCCACAATTTTTTTTTAAAGAAATGCTTGCATGCTTACTTCATACTCGGACCTGTGCTGACTCCACGTTTTGGCAGCAAGAACGTAGGAAGCTACGAGGATAAAATTCAGACAATCTGCATGTAACTGGGTTGAATCTGGCAGCATAAAGCTGGGCTCGCATCTCATTCTCCAAGGCCAAAGCATCTATATACAAAGTATCTACCACAGGAGCACGTGCTGCAGTGGTCTAACGGGCCCACCTTGGCGTGGAGCCCCTGGGCAGATCACAGGTGGAAGGCAAGGGTTATGTTTGACTTCGTAGGAGAGCACGCATGTGCCTGATTCTCCACTCGGGATGGAAAATTCTGAGTAGCAAAGCTGTTGTCTCACTTATGTTAAAAGATTGGATGATTGTTTACGTGGAAAATGTTATCATCTGGGGACACCCATAGTACCGTAATGACGCCTGTGATAGCAATCTGTCAAGAATACATCCACTCCATTGGCTGTGTCCCTGCCAAAAAAAAGTATAAACTTGGAAACCGAAAAAACAAACAAAACAAAACAAAAATCCACGTTAGATGGTTGTTCAGTCCTTGGCTGACTTAAAGCCTGATCAGCAGAACACAGAGACTCAGGCGCCTGGGCAGAGTTTGGGCAAACTCATCAGATTTCCAAACTTAGTACATTTTATTATTTTTTAAATTCTTCCTTCTTCTCCTCCTCGCTTTCCTTTCTTCTTTCTACCCTCTCTCTCTCCCTCTGTCTCTAGCTTAGCAGTTTAGAAATGGAGAACAACCAGGCCTTCACTTGAGCTTCTCAACATGGCTCCTTGGCTTCTGAATAAAGAATGTATAGGAAAGTCTCACGCTGTAGCCTAGGCAAAACACGAAGGGACAGAGGTGGCGAGGTGCGTGAGTTCACAGCAGCCAGGGGTGGCGCTGAAACCTTGGAGCCAGCAGCAGAGGCGTAGTATTGAAAGGTCTGGAAGTGAATGGACACGGGAAGATGCGATGCGAGAGAGATGGGTAAGCAGAGGGGCAGTCAGGGCTGGCTGCTGGCCTGGTCCCCTGTCTGTGTGTAAAGCAGGAAGAGAAATCCCTGGGCTTTGAGAAGAGGGCAGGGAAGCAGAGGTACAAATCAGCCACCTGTTGTAAAAAGAATGGAAGAGGGAGCCCCTTTGAATATATATGCCCATACAAGCAGAGATGCACAGGTGGGGAAAAAATAAGCTCTTTTTGCAATTGCTGTTACATTCTTAGTGACTGTGTGTTTTGGGGGTGGGGTGTGAGTGTGTGCATGTGTGCATTCGAGAGTGTGGGTTGGATGCACGTGTGTGGCACAGACACCAAGGACAGCCTCAAGTGTTCACCAGAACCATCCACTCTTAGTTTTACCTTGTCTTGTTCTGACTGATCTGAAACCAAGTAGGCCATGAGAGCTGACCAGTAGGCTCCAGGGGCCCCCTGTCTTATTCTCCCATTTTGCCTAATCTGTGTGCCTCTATGCCTGGCTGTTCATGTAGGTTTAGGGCTTTGAACTCTGGTCCTCACAGTGGCAAGGCAAGTATTTCACAGACTAAACCACTTCCTCGGCCTCATAGTGACATCCATGAGGCCAGGATGATTTGAAGAAAAACATCAATTACAAGGACGAGCTGTGCTGGAAGGATCATCATCTGCAAGTCTACATGAACTCTTCTGGCTTGGTTCACCCACTTATCCCACCACCACAGAAGATCCAGCAAGCAGTGAAGCTTTTAAATACGTCTGAGAAACAGTAACTGAGGCAAAGGAACAGGCTCTCTACTCCAGGTTGGCCTCTCTGGAAGCCTTCCAGAAATTAGATAATTAAGAAATGACTCTGAGGTGGGGTTATGAGAGTAATGCCCTAAAAATAGTTGGAAAGACCACCAGTAAATGGGTGTTATTTAGGGCAACCAACCTCTTCAATCGTAGACCGCATCAGTCTATGTGTGAACGAATGTGTGTGTGTGCAGCTGTGTAAGCTGGCAGGTAAACAAGTGTGTAAGGGCATGTGTAAGCAGGTGTGTAAGGGCATATGTGTAAGCAGGTGTGTAAGGGCATGTGTAAGCAGGTGTGTAAGGGCATGTGTAAGCAGGTGTGTCATGGCATGTGTGTAAGCAGGTGTGTAAGGGCATGTGTAAACAGGTGTGTAAGGGCATGTGTAAGCAGGTGTTCTCAGGCTGCTCCTCACACAGTGGCTATGTGTGTGCATCCACATGACAGATAACATTGTCTGGCAACATGTACAGCTTCCATGGTGCCACAAGGTTCACACTCCCTGGCATATATCTTCAGAAAACAACAGAAGCCTACTGGGAGTTCGATCAGGCTCTGTCTATTGCTGGAGAGAGAGCTTGCTGTGCATGGATCCAGTTCCCTTTTTTTTTTTTTTTTTTTTGCATTGTAGAACAGAGTTTTGGGTATAGGCATCAGTCCATGTTGCTGATGTCACATAATTTGTTAGTAAAGAGATGTTCATAATATTCTTCAAAACTTATTTCTATAAATCCAGTCTTCCCACTCATCGTAAATGTTAATCATTCATTCATCTCCTTTTCTCTCATCTGGCTAAGATTTATGGTTCTGTTCATTAAAAAGAAAGGCTCTTTTTTCTGTTGATTTTGCTCTGTTCCATCTTCTTGCTTCATTACCTGGATCTCCTCCGTCTCAGTTGCTTTCTGTCTCACCCTCTCCTTGTTGCCCAGTGTCTTAAGGTGGAGTTAGGTACTGATGGAGCCCATGTTCTTCAGCATGTGCCTTTACACGTCCTCCTGCAAGCCCTGCTCTAGGCCTGTTCCCCAAGTTTGGGTGTAGCGTTTCATCATTTTCATGGGTGTCTAAATGATTTCAGTTCCGTATGATTTCTCCTTTTGAGTTGTTATCCACTAGAATGATTTGATTTCCACACTCCTGCGTTAACTGTACCTGCTCTGCTTGATTCTTTCCTATTCAGCTCATGCTTTCCATGAATTCTACACTTTTGCACTTAGCAAGGCCAGCTTTAAGATCTACTTAGGGGTTGCCCCTAGAGAGAGAGAGATTCACACATCCCTGAGTGAACCCTGAACTCTGCTACAGTGGGTGTGTTTGATAGGTGCCTCCCTATTCTTTTCAAGTCGTCTGTCTCCTACTGGTCTCTTTGTCTAGATGTTTTACCCTCTATTGAAAGTAAGCTGTGAGGTCCAACTCTTATTATTGAATTATTTATCTTTCTTCTAATTATGCCAGTATTTATTTCATGTATTGGGAATGGGAGGATGCCTGCTAGCATTTCCCTGGAGGCCCTGTGGCATGGAAGCTTGGTCAAGACACCAATGTGGCAATCGGAAGGCTCATCTACTCGTGCCTGAGAGACTGAGTTATATTACATGGTATTCATTAAATTGAAAACCATTGCTTCGTGCATCAAATATTCTATAGCATTTAAATTGGAAGGCCTTTTTTTCCACATATATGAGGACACCATAACTGTCTTCAGATGCACCAGAAGAGGGTATCGGATCCCATTACAGGTGATTGTGAGCCACCATGTGGTTGTTGGGAATTGAGCTCAGGACATCTGAAAGAGTCAGTGCTCTTAACCGCTGAGCCATCTCTCCAGCCCCTGGAAGGATAAATCTTATCTCTGTCATGAACACACAAATAAAGTTGATTAAACTGAACATCAAGTAGTTGCAACATAATATCTCAAACTTGTTACCAAACATGTTCCTTTGGGGCTATAGTACACACTGTTAGTATTATTACTATTGTATTGCTCAACCAGGACAAGTTATCTGTCCCTGTCACCCTCCTCTGCCATCATAGCACAGAAGCAGCCATGTACAACACTGAATGAGTGTGGGGGACTCCCAATAGAACTCTGTTTGCCAAATCAGATGGTGACCAATAGGCAGTGCTCTAAAATTTTAATATAAGATATTAATCTGTGCACTTTTTTGTCCAAATTTCTGACAAAAGTTTAACTACCAAATGGGCTCTTGAGAATGAAAGCAGAAGTTTGAATGGATGAGAAGATTTTATAGCATGGTCTCAGAATAGAACAAAGAGCCCAATGACCCCACACTTCCCCTTGTCCTTTCCTGCCCCCATCCTACTCTTCCACATGTGTTCGGTCCTTAGACACTGTCACATGATATTGTCATGTATGAAGCTGACACTTAAGAACTACACACTTTTATCTCACACACATGCACATACGCACACACATATATACGCCACAAAATGTCATAATGTTTTAAGTAAGTCTACAATTTTGTTCTTTTTTTTTTTTTTTTTTTGGTTCTTTTTTTTCGGAGCTGGGGACCGAACCCAGGGCCTTGCGCTTCCTAGGCAAGCGCTCTACCACTGAGCTAAATCCCCAACCCCTTACAATTTTGTTCTTAATGCAATCTCAGTTGCCCACTGCCTACAGGTTGAAGATAAGCAAATAATCATTGAAAATAAGTAGAGTAAGGGAAGGAAGAAGTGGGATCATCCTGACCAATCAGAAATGATGACCCATGGCACGGCTAGAGGTCAAGGGAGGAGAGAAGTGAGGACTAGAAAGTGACCAGAGTCAAAAAGATTCATAAACCTAGACCAATGTCTACTGACCCTGAGTCACTGCCTACATCAATGATTCTCTCCAGTTATGAGTGTGACGGCACACTCCTCACCACCATCACTCAACAGGGCATTCCTTCCTTCCACATGAACCTCATCCAGTTGGATATCACTATGGGCATTTCTCAACCCTAATGGCCAAGCCTTCTTAAACTACCATATCCCTAGAAGTAAAAGAATAACAAAGCCAAAAACAAAACCAAAAACATGGGGTGTTTCACACTTGACCAGGGGTGAGCATAAGTAACAGAAGGAGGTGTAAGGAAAACCTAGGCGAAAGATAACCATCTTCACCACACCAAGTTATCCCTCTCTGACCTGTGCTCAGGCTGAGTGTGAAGAAAGAGGTTAAGTACACTGAGATGAACCTGGGGTTGGAGAAGGAATGCTCCAAGCCTTTGTTGTCCTCTCTACTTGCTGATCTTCTGATGGATTTAATTTTCCACTTATTTAGGTTTTTTGATGTTTGCCAACTCCAATTTTCATTCACACACATTCACTCCAATTTTCATTCACAGCCACACAATCAATCCGTCCTTTCTGCTGCATCCTATAAACATTTCATAGGTGGTGGTGGAACATGCCTCTATCCCAGCACTTGGAGGGCAGAGGCAGGTAAAGGTCTACACAGTTCCAGGAAAGCCAGGGCTACACAGAGAAACCTGTCTCAAAAAAAAAAAAAAAAGGAAATACTGAATTTGAAACATTTCAAGTTCTCTGTCATTCCCCTGTAATGTGATGGTCACTAGGAATTAATGAGATGAGTACAGGTGCCAAGAATGTTCCTTCTTCCGAGTCACACAGACAAGGAGACAGAGGGCCAGAGAGGTGAAACCTTAACTCCAACATCACACGGGTGGAAGTAGCACCAGGGCAAATGTCTCTTTCCTTCCAGGACTCCAGGACACTGGCAAGTCAAAAGTTTCCCAGGGTTGGGGATTTAGCTCAGTGGTAGAGCACTTGCCTAGCAAGCTCAAGGCCCTGGGTTCGGTCCCCAGATCCAAAAAGAAAAAGAAAAAAGAAAAAAAAAAGTTTCCCTCGGTGCTCAGAGATATCTTAACAAATTATTGGAGGCTTCCTAGATGGAGAATCTCTCCACAACACAAAGTACTTTGGTAAAATAACGAGTAAGAGCAGAAAAGATTGTCATCTGGGACATTGTTTGCCCTTTCAAATGCCTCCGAGGAAAATGCCAGTGGTGAGAACACTAGCAGGTCCTGTGACCAGAGCAGCCAGTAGGCGCCGTGATCGGCTGGTGTACTCTCCTACCCAGCATACTCTCCACGGATTCCTTGTGACAGGTGTACCTTGCCCTTGCCTCCCACATAAATGAATTTTTTTTCTCATTGCTTCTGCTTCCTCTCACTCCTACTTCTCTCTGACCACATGGGTCACCAGGATTCATTAGACCCATTTTACAGTTGGAAAGATTGAGAGATTTATCCACACGGCTTCTTCATGTTGTGAATCCAGGCTTCCCTGCTTTAATAGTCTGTCCAAGGAATCTGTGAAGAGTATGCTCCACAGATCACAGTGCCCAATGCTCAGCCTGACCTTTGTGAAAGAAATTCACCATAAAGAATTGGGGTGTTTCCCCAGGACCCCAAGGCAACGAACACAACTCATCGCTCGTTAAGAAATCTCTGGAGCTTCACAGACTCCTGGTTCCCGAGTTTTGCATTTTTGAAATATGTGGAGTCTGTGATAACTGACCCAACAGGACAGGAAAATACAAAACGTGACTGTAGGGAATGGCAGCTGAGACCCCGAGTCTACGTCAACTTACAGGAAAAGCATCTTCTCTGAAAAGATCCGTGGGGATATGAGAAAGTTACTAAAGTTTCCAGCACAACCGAAACCACAAAATGTTGCTACTTGTAGAAATGTGGAATTTTACAAACAATGGGCTGGCGAGTTAACTCAGTGAGTAGAGGAACCTCACAAGCCGAGCTTTATCGTAGGATCTACAGAGCTGGAGAGAGCTGATTCCCAAAGTCGTTCCCTACCTTCCGCCCATGCTCTGTGGCAGGTGTACCTTGCCCTTGCCTCCCACATAAATGAATATGTTTTTTCTCATTGCCCCTGCTTTCTCTCATTCCTACCTCTCTCTGACCACATGGGTCACCAGGATTCATTAGACCCATTTTACAGTTGGAAAGATTGAGAGATTTATCCACACGGCTTCTTCATGTTGTGAATCCAGGCTTCCCTGCTTTAATAGACTGTCCTTTAGGAACCCATGTCCACAGTCACCCAGTTCTGCAAGGAAGAATAGAAAGGATGTGGAGATGCTGACAGAGGCCAGAGAGCGGGCTCTGGCCTCCATGAACACGATTATTATTTATTATTCTTGGAATTCACCCATATCAGTCTCCCTTGTTCGCTGCTTTGCCTTCTGAGGGAAAAAATATTTTCATCTGTTTGCAAGTTTTATATAACTTTCAGTGTCTTCTAGACTGATTCGTCTTCTGACTGTGAACCAGGAACGACCTGAAAACCTGGCAGAAAACAATGCAGACAATGAAGGTAATGACAGAAACAGCCGAGGCCAGCCTTCCCCGAGATCACGGCTTCTTACGGAACTGAGGAACAGACTAAAAATATCAGAAGATAAATGCTAAATCTCTACCATAAGATGAAAGAATTCCTTATTCTGTGATTGATAGGAGCCCAGCGAACGGATGCCGTGTGTTGAGACATGGCAGAAAACGTGAATACAAAGGTTTTGTGCAAACAAAGAACACCATTTCCACATGGGAGAGTGCACAGAGTCCAGGCCGTGAGCCCCGGGGCTCAGTCCCCTAGGGACACCTGAATCTGGGATTTGTATCTGAAATGCTCTCTGTGGGTAGGTAATTGTTTACATAGCTCTGAAGAGCAGTTTCGTATGGGGATCCAGAGTGAGAATTTGCAAGTGAAGAAAACAGGAACACAAACTTGCAGTGTTTGCAAGACATATCTAAATAAACACAGCATGACTGTGACAAGGATTCAGCACTGGGTCGCACCCAGGAAAGCAGGTAGAATGTGAGGTTTCTGTCAGCCTGGAAATTTACCCTTCTTGGAAAAGGGAAACCACTAGGATGCAGGGCATCAGGGCTCGAACCTAGTAGAAAGAGATACAACTTTTAAACACTGAACAAAAGAATGTGTCCATGTGGCTTTTAGGGGATCCTAAAATAAACCTCCCGGCAGCGTTTCAGCACACGCAGACAAGAGACTGCAGTGTCCACTAGGATGTGTCTTTGCATACCTTTGACCAGGATAAGACTGTGTGCTTTTTACAAAATGACCTGTACCTTTAATAACGTCATGACTATACTAAAGCTATGAAGAAAGTCAGCCCAAAGCAACATCCTCTCCAATCTGATTCATTCCCCCTACATTTGAAACCCCCTCTTAGAACAATCTAGATTGATGGCCATGCTTCTCTGCTTCTATGTGTGATTAAATCACTTAATCTCTTTACAGGCCAATTTCTTTGTGTGCAAAGGGGGGGGGTAACGAGTCCAGAAGAATGTTAAAGAAACCAAAATGAACTTACTTCATAATTTATTTTTATTTCGTGTTTATTTTACTGCATAATTGCCATGCACCAAACTTTCTTTTCACTTTTCTATTTCTTTCAACTTCTCTCTCATTAACCCTCTCCTCTCTTTCTTTGCTCTGCGTTTGCCTTCAATATGCCGCGGACTTTTACAGCAATCTGCAGACAGTGGGGGAAAAGCCTGTTTTGCCCGGACAAGGGACTCCGTCTTAGAGTTCTGAGTTCTGTAGCCTGCCTAGTGTCAGATCCATGCACAAGGAAGACAAGCTTATTCCCTCTGTCTGGCCCAAGCGGCTAGTTAATAGTACGTGCTATCTTTGGGGCTTGGCACTACTTAATTCCAACTAAAAATCGCCTATTGCTACATAAGGTACAAGTAAACCTCAGAAGAGTGGAAGTAATTATGGTTTCATGGGGTCACTTTAAAAGTCAGACATCTCTCCTGTTATATTCCTTTCCTTTCAAATATCCCCAGGAGGAATGAGAATTCCCAGGGATTAGTTCAAGCATCTGAACTAGTCTGCCTCCACATCTTGGCGATGTCTGCTAAAAGACGTGGCTGCCACAGACGGAGCTGTTCACTGCTTGCCATGTTATACTCATTACCTAGCAAAGGAACAAGCCAAATCCTTGTGAGCCTCCTCTTTCCCCTCCATAATTTGAGGAAGTAAAGCATGTCTGAGAAGCCCCATGAAAACCCGTGAAATGAATCTAAATAAACGATAGCTCTTCAAACAAGCCAGTGTTTCCCATGGTTAGGGCACCGTGGAAAGACAGGGTTGGTCGATAAATAGCAAATTGCTGATCAACAAGGCACGTGCTCTCTCTCGGTGCAACTCTGTCTCTGCTGCAGGCGCAGAGGGAACAGCATTTGTTCCTGTTCTCTTAGAGCACACAGGAAGCAACACTGCGCATGCCTGCAGCAACCGCCTCGCTACTCGCTACTCCGGATGCGTAGAGAAACCGAGTAGGGCCTTTAAAAGGAAAGGCAGACTAAAATGAAAGCAAATGAAAACTTAAAAGGCCTGTGGGTTGCTTTGGAAGAATGGTCAGGGAGCAACTTTTAAATCGCATAGCATTGCGTCGTTACTCGAATAACTCCATTTTCCTGGCAAGACTGAGCTAAAATAACGTCCTTCTGATGCCTTAAACAAATGTCTCCAGAGTCCTTATTGCGCGAAGTAGTCAGGACACGATAAAAGGTAATTTCCCTCTCATAAGCCGAATCCAACCCACCAGCAATGTTTTATAAATAAAGTTTTATTAGAATATGATGCACTGGTTGGCCAGATGAGGTCTTTTGGCTGCTTGTGTGATACTGTCACAGAGCTGATAGCCTGAATGTCTCAATGCAAACCTCTGCCAACAGTGAAGCGAGAGGTGGGACCTCCTTTCCCCTTTCCCCTGTGCCGATCCTAAAGAGGTCTTGTACCATGGCTGTCTTTCCATCCCACTAAAACTCTATGCACGGGAAGCCTCATGTTTTTACAGAAAGGTAAAAGTAGCAATAGTGTGTGAATACTGCCAGTCAAATGTGCCTGCAGCCAGCTGAGCTTTCCAGCCACCGTCTCTGTAACCTCACGCCTTGCTCCCTGAATGCTCATGTTCTCAGACCACTAAGCTGCCTAGGGTACCCAAGTCTCTCCCCCAGTCTCTGCTTGGCTGCCAGCTTTCAGACTGAGCACTGTGCAGGGCAGCCAGTGTCCGATATGTCCTGACTGGAGCTTGGGTTTCCTGGCTGTGCCACACCACACATTTCAAATTTGAGGCACATCCATACTCGAGAACACATTGACGGACCCCAAGACACAGAATGGTGGTGTGGTCCAGCCTGCGCCTTTCCTCTTTCAACATTTTGTGAGTGTGAGATCCAGTTAGGATCTAATCATTGTGCCTCGGAATCCATCCCCACGTACTTCCCTTTGCAGCAGGCTGTAAATGTCTTAAATTGTTTTGTCTTGTTGCTTTTGCCTTTTCAGTGCTGGAGGCAGAAACTCAGACTTTTCTGCGTGTTTCACAAACATCTTCCTGCTGAGCTTCATCCCCGGCAAAACTAGAAACCTTAGTCTTTAGTTGTGTAAGAGCAGGACCCAGTGGCTCTTCCTTCTAAGAGCTCAAGTGCTCGCAGAAACCTCTGAACATGGGACACTGGACAGCAAGGTCTCCTCTCCCTACTCAAGAGTTGTGTTATGAGATCTGACCGTTCTGCCTTGGGACGGATGTCAGGACTGTGAAACGAGTACTTATATTTAGTCAAGTATCATAATGTCCTCAGTTTCCCCACCCAGTGTTTTCCAGTTACTAAATCCCTAGGTTGTTTTGAGTAAAACACAAGGCGGTAATGACTAGATAGTTTCCAAAATTACTTTGAGATAAGTTTGCGTTTGATTGCTTTCCTCCATCAAATTTCTGCTTTTATTTCTGAAATAACTGCCTCTATGTCCCCTGCCACAGGAGATGTGTGGCGGCAACAGAAAGATATGGCTACTGTCTTTTGTGTTATGAAATAAAACAAACCCATTTAGGGGAGGAATTCCTGAGAATGGGGAGCACAGGTCAAATATCTTGAAGAATAATGTAAGCAGATTATTATCAGATAGAGTTAAAGACTCTCGAGTGCCCGGAGACAGAACGGAACCACCGAGAATCTCAAAGCCGGGCCAGGCCTCTCCATGCTCCCATCCATACAAGGATCAAGAAGAAAATAAACAGAGAAAAGCTAGGCAGGAGCTTAGGGTCAGATTTTATTACTACACACCATAGTTATATTATGAGAAAGTAAAGAATTTAAAAATCAAGCATGGCTTTACAAAACATGTCTTAGGGGGATTGATCTGAGGGCTATGAGAACTGGAGGAGAAAACGGTGCCAGGGAGAGACGAGCCTGGCCGACACGGCGAAGGATTTTCTGTACAGGCCAGAGTTTCACGTGATGGAAATCCCAAGTAGGAATAGTTAAAGCCTCCCAGCTCCTGGGCATTTAACAATAAGTGAAGAAAGCAATTTGGCCAAGATTTCAGGAGGCTCTTTGGCCTTGCCAGACGGAGTGACAGCCACCTGTGAGCTACTCCAGAGCTTGAAGCAGACGCGGTAACTTCCCCCGAGATAACCTGTCCTCGCAGCCGTCTGATAATGGGACACAGCTTTTGTCTTCTCCTCTGCAATTCTCTCAAGATCACCTCGGGAATAAGAGGTAGAAAATTGATGCCTGCTTCGTAGGGGCGGATGGAGAAAGGGCTTGAGTGCCTCGCTGATTGTAATGACTCAAAATCAACCTGGCTGCGGTGCGCTCGTGGGCACGAGGGCGGAAGGCTGTTTTCTCTCAACCGGCCTCCAGAGTTTTTTTATTTTCTGTTTATCTGTTTTAGAGATCACCATTGTCATTAAAATACAAATTGGACTTTCGTTAAACAGCGTGCATCATAAAGGATTCGTGGATGCTGGGTCCAGTTTAAGGAAACGTGAGCTATGGAGTCCTTTGAACAGCTGGAAGTCTGATACATCGGAAACCCTGGCTTTACCTGAGTTTGGTCACTAATGAGTATAGGAGTAAACACCACACAAGCAATTATCAAGGTAATTCTGTCAAAAGATACTTAGCTAGCATCCAGTTTTCTTTAGGATAACAAACTGCATAATTCAACTGATTTTTGCGTAAGGCACAAAAGAAACGAGAATCAACTTTGTGAGAGCCTGCTGCAACCCATAGGACTTTGGCATTCACTCTCATTCAAAGCTTACAAGTGTAGAAGCTAAACATCATTACTGATGAGGACTGGATGCAGAGAACTAGGATCATCACGTGACGAGAATAAATGCATAAAGCCCCGTGACTGGAGAGATGGCAAAGGGTAAAAGCGCTTACTGCGCAAGCTTGAGATTCCAAGTTGGACCTCCCCAAACCCTCAGTCAGCCAGGCACAGTACTGTATGTATGAAAGTCTGGTGTTCCTACAGTGAGATGGGAGATGGGGAAGACCTCTGGAAGCTGCTGGGTGAAGCTGGCATACACAGTGGCAAACAGCAAAGAGTCACCATTTGAACATGGTGCAAGTTAAGGATTGACAGCTGAGTGTGTCTACCTGCATGCTACGGCATGTATGCCCTTGTTAACATGTACACACACACACACGCATGTGTGTACATGATGCTCATACACACACACACACACACACACACACACACACACACACACACACACACACACCACACAGAAAAACCAAGGGAAGGAAGGTTCCTGAGGAATTACACAGTGCTGACCTTTGGACTCCATGAGCAATACATCCACACACTACCTACCTACATACATACATATACATTTACACACACACACACACACACACACACACACACACACACACAAACCTACATGTATAAGAATGTATTGAAGTCAGGATTCTATCCGATTATGTCTCTCAAATTTGAGTAGAGATATTATGAGGACATGTATGATTAATTCCCAGGTAACACACAAGAATTGCAGGCTAGCATTAAGGGAGAGAGAGGAGCTCCCAACATCTGCTTCCTCATCCTTGTACTGGCTGTTGTGAGCCCTGCAGCCTCGTAGAGGTGCCAGTGAAGGCAGCAGAGCTGGACTCTGCCTCCCTAACTGCAGAGACTCAAGGGCTAAGGCTTGATGTGCTGTGTCTCCACCTCATGAACAGAAGGAATAGGACAAAAACTGAACAGGCTGTTGGCCACAAGAGTTCCTGTGTCCACCGAAGCATCTGTGAATGGAACATGACATCTGAGTCTCTGGTTCCTATGCCTGCTGAGAACTGGCTTTCTGCGTCCAGCCTAGGTGAACCTTCAGTAAGAGCTTTGTCATTGTCATCCACAGGGCTGGGCCTTCGAGACCCGTGAAAGTCAGTTTTTATCAACCTCTGTAGGACAGGTCCTTGGTGCTAGTTTGCTCTGTGTGGGGAGGGAGTCTGAGACAGAGCCTTGTGAAGCTCAGGCTGGCCTCTTTCCACAGATTGAGGTTGGCCTTGAACTCCAGATCCCTCTGTCTCCACCTCCTAACCGAAGATAATGGGCCAACTCCTAAAGCTGCGTGTTAGTGCCCTGTCTGCTCTCTTGAGTTGCACTTGACTCCACTTTGCATGTGGAACTCCTCTCCGTACGGCTGCTTAGTAGCAAATCGAAACCACTGACACTCATCCAATGTGTGTCATATCTCATCTACTCTGCCCCATGATCAGCTCATACAGCCTCCAGAATGTATATAAGCTCAGTTCTCTGATGCCCACCATGAATTTCGTCTGAATCACCCTCATCTCTCAGCAGCCTGTGAAGGGATCTGACAAAAGACAGTGCCTCCTGTAAGTGCTCCCTCTCCCTGTACTCTATCCTCCACACAACCAGCAGGCGAGGCTTCAGATAGCTTTCTTCTTAAAAAAAAAATACTGTTAATTGTTGATCTAGAGCCTGAGCCATTTTGTTCTGTTCTGGAAAATTTCCCCAGTGCCCATGTGTTCTAGGCTCTTCCCCACTTTCTCTTCTATTAGTTTCAGTGTATCTGGTTTTATGTGGAGGGACTTGATCTATTTAGACTTGAGCTTTGTACAAGGAGATAAGAATGGATCAATTTGCATTCTTCTACATGCAGACCACCAGTTGAAACAGCACCATTTGTTGAAAATGCTGTCTTTTTTCCATTGGATGGTTTCGGCTTCTTTGTCAAAGATCAAGTGACCATAGGTCATGTGTTTTATTTCTGGGTCTTCAGTTCTATTCCGTTGATCTACCTGCCTGACTCTGTACCAATGCCATGTGTTTTTTTAATCACTATTGCTCTGTAGTCCAGTTGTAGGTCAGGGGCGGTGTTTCTCCCACTAGTTCTTTTATTGTATTCATGGAGGGATCCATGGCTTCAGTCACAGCTACATGGCATCAATGGGAGGGGAGGTACCTGGTCCTGTGGAGGTTTGATGCCCAGCATAGATGGTTGCTAGAGTGATAAAATGAGAATGGGTGAGTGGGTGGAGGAGCACCCACACAGAGGCAAAGGAGGGGGGGATGGGATAGAGGATCTGTGGAGGGGTAACCGGGAAGGCGATATCATTTGAAATGTAAACAAATAAAATGATATTTCAGAAAAGAAATACTGTTTAAAAACTCTTCCTCACTTGCAGTGCTCTTAAAATCAATCAAGACTAATACCAAGTGTTCATATGATGTAGCCCAGCTTTATCTCGTGGACACCTTCAAGGCACACTGGCTACTATCGACCCTGACCCACTTGTTAAAATATTTTGTAAAACATACCTTTTTCATACAATATATTCTGATCATAGTTTTCTCTCTTTTGTCTCCCAGATTCTCCCTTCCTTTACACCCACTCAATTCAGTGCTGCTTTTCTCTCCCTTTAGAATATAAACAAGCAAATAAAAATTAAAACAGAATAGAACAAAATAGAGAACAAGAAAAGCATGAGAATAGCACACACATATGCACAAACACATGCACACACACCCATGCATGCACACACACCCATGCATGCACACACATGTACATATACACAACACATGCACACAATGTGCACACACACACACACACACACACACACACACACACAGAGAGAGAGAGAGAGAGAGAGAGAGAGAGAAGGACCCATAAACACAAAAATCAAAACCATACCACAGAAGCTCAAGAACAGTAAAGTAAAATACAAAATGTCCAGATAAAGCATTATGAGACCCCTCCCCCACACACACACAACCCTGCAAAATTAGCACGGAGTTTGTTTTGTGTTGGCCATCTACTTCTGGGCACAGGTCTGCCCTTAAGTGTGTGGTTTGTATACCAGAGAGACTCCATTGGAGAAGAACTAATTTGTTCTTTATGAATAGTTGACGATTGGAGATAGCTTCTTGGTCAAGGATAGGAGTCTGTGTCCACTGCTTCTCAATCCTGGGAACCCTGGCCTGGACCTGTGTAGACCCTGTGTGTGCTATTACCATCTCTGTGAGTCCATACCTGCATCAGTCCTGTTGTGTCTGAGAGACACAGTTTTCCTGCTGCCTTTTAGCCCCTCTGGCTCGTGCCCTCTTTCTTCTTCCTCTTCTGTAAATTTCCCTGAGGGAAGAGGTTTGACGGAGACATCTCACTGAGGCATGGGTGTTCCAAGGTCTCCGTCACTCTCTGCACATCGTCCAGTCATGGGCTCTGTATTTGTTTCCGACTGTCGCAGGCGGAGGCTTCTCTGGTGTTGGCTGAGGAAGACTCTGATCTGAGTGCAGCAGAACGTCACTAGGAGTCATTTCACGGCTTCCTTTCTTCAGCAGAAACACAGTGTTTGGTTTTCTCCTGGGTTCACGGTCCATCTAGTCCCGGATTCTTGGCCACGTGATCGGTGTCAGGCACAGGTTCCAGCTCATGGAGCGGGCCCCCCATCCAATCAGATAGCGGTTGGTTCCTCACACAGGTTCCAGCTCATGGAGCGGGCCCCCCATCCAATCAGATAGCGGTTGGTTCCTCGCACAGGTTCCAGCTCATGGAGCGGGCCCCACATCCAATCAGATAGCGGTTGGTGCCACCTTTGCAATAGTGTATCCTGCGGGCGGGTCACTACTGTAGGTCAGAGGGTTTGTGGCGAGGTCGGTGCTTACCTTTAACCTCCGGTAGCATCCACAGTACTTCCCAGGGCCGTGAACACTAGTCATCATGGATGAAGGTGCTAGTTAGACACCATGTTCACAGGGAGGCACAGGTCCTGTCTTCAGCAGTAGGGCCTTCCCACCCGATCCACTCTCAGCTTATTCTTCTGGTGTCCTATCAGCAAGTCTACAATTTCCAGAGGACTTTTGTTGTCAGATCCCACTGGGTGTCCTGATCATTTCCATCACAGAAATATAATCTTCCTTCTGTTATTTTGTTTTTGTTAATTCATCTATCTCGGCTTCCCAAATGCATGTCAGCTGTGGTGCTGTGGTTCATGTTTCCTGTGTGTCTCTCTCCCTAAACTGTACAATTTGTGAGGATGAGGACCGAGTCTGTGATGCTCTCACATAAATTCTCTTGTTATAAAATGGCCTGGTGCGTAGATCGCAACACAAACGTAGCGTAAATGGGAGGGAATAAATAAATTCTCAGGAAGACCCTGATTGTATTAAGGTGTGGGATAAAATTCTATCAAGGCAGTGATAACCTAAATATAATATTCTTCAATTAAAAAGACATGTATTTCTGCACCATACTTGCTAATGGTAATAAGAGAATCAGACTACTAAAGGCAAGTGGAGATTAAGATGTACGCCCCAGCTGTCTGGCAGGATCTGCTCTTTCAAAGTGCCTGTAGATGTCATTTTCTTGCCTTTCCAAGTTCAATTTCTTTCAAGTTATTTAAAAGTTATATAAAAAAGATCTGGCCTTAATCAAAGTCTCTTCCTGTTTTACTGTTCTCCAACTGAACCAGGGTGTGGAGATGACAAATCCGTCCAAATTGTAAGTGAGAAAGGATGCCTGGCTCACATGAGTAAGGGCAGATGTGGTCCCTTCTTCACACAGATAGTGTCAGACCATTCTGGATGTGTAGAACAGGAGGTAAAGAATCACCAAAAGGCATCTGCTCCAGAGGACCAGGACAGCAAGGGGATTAGAAGTTAGAGCTAAGGACTGATTAAGGGCAACCTCACTGCACGGGTGTCCTGATGGAATAGCCTTAATAAATTACTTGGTATGATTTTTTTTTACTAGTTCCTTGTCATGAAAGTCTTTATACTGAGTAAATATAAAGCTCATGCATTGGAAGAGTCAAGTAAAACATTATGTATATGTGTGTGCATATATATAATATGCAGACAGATGAATTTTCCTAAGTTTCTTAAATCGTGCATCAATTTCCGGGGGGGTGAACATGGCCACCATAATTCAACGTGTTCTCATATGGTTGCTACTGAGGAATTCAACTAAGATGGCACGTAGAACTAATTTCACTAATTTTAGCCAGTTTCTAAGTAATAGGATCATTTATAATCAATTCATTTATCTTACTTCCTAACATACCTTGTGAAATAAGGAAAGGTCTAATATACAAGGGAACAGTGTCTCTCCCTTACCTCTACAGAGGGTGTTGAAGGTCAAGTTGGGACTCAGTGAGGAAGGGCACCTGCCATGCTGTAAAGAAAGTTAGAGGTCTTCAGTTGGGGTGTGGGTGTGAGCGGTTGGTAGGACAGAGTCTATTAGGGTGGGAAGGAGGGAGAGGAGGGGTGCTTGGCCCAGGGAGCTAGCTGCCTAATGTATGGAGCTAGGGGGGCTCTGAACTGGTCCAAAATGCCTGGCTTCCCTAGCACCCTGTCAGATACCCGGTGTGACGGTCTTCTTCCCTTTGTTAACTATACCAATATTATTTTTTAGCAATGGAAATGCACTTTTTTGTTGTGGTTTGCCCTGGAGTTATCTGTATTTTGATGCTAATTCCACTGCCCAGTCACATACTCAGGATTCATGTGACTTCATCAGAACCTTCTCCCCTTTTGTAAAATACAGGTGAGGGCAGGTACAGGATAGAAGGAGGCCTGTCATTGGATGAGAAGGAAGGATGGGTGGGAGAAAAATTTGAAGGAAGAGGAGGAGACTGAAACAGAAAGGAGGAGGAGACAGGAGAGAGGAGAGGGGGAGAAGCCATGGCAGGTGACGTTAAGATTCTGCTCTGTGTATTTACAGGTTGTTATCAATGTTCCTAAGGGATGGATGGTACCGGGCTGTGTATGTTTAGGTGGGCAATTATATCTTACCAATTGGGTCAAAGATTATTGTGTTGTGTGTTCTTTTATGTGACAGTTTGAGTATATGAAAGCGTGGCAAAAGACACTGGGCCGCCGCGGAGTTGGGATGTGTTTCCGCCAAGATATCTGGCAGATATCTTGGGACACTGAGGTGTAGACCTAGAGCCGGGGTAAAAGACAACTATAAACTTTTTATTTTTTATATTTTTATAACAACACTTTTTTAGTCCAACTCAATCATGATTTTAAATATAAAAATTTATAGATTGTTAAAATTGCTTTCTATGTATTTTTAACCACTAACTGTAGCATTGTATATTTTATTCTTATTAAGACTCTGGTTCAAGGTTCTATTTAATGATTCTTTTTTTCCAACATGCTGGGCCTTTGGATGTGTATGATAACCAACTTCATGCTAATGTTCAAAGTAAGAAAAGAAAAGTAGCCATAAAAACGTATTTAAGAAATGAAAGAGTGGGCTGCCTTTATCTTGCCTTGTGCTTGTTATAAATGAGGGCTTCATCAAAATGAATGAATTGTCTTCACTAGGGAGGCCTCTGGAAGGTTCTGTTCACCAGATGCAGGTAAAAGTCTTGTGCACACAGCATGTGTGCCCAGTCCCATGTTCAAGCTTTCATTAAATGATACACTTCTGTATAGTCAGCCATAGTTTAGATGGGACCATCATTGTCACTGTCATAGTTGTCATCATCCTCATCATCACACTGACGTAACAGTAAAGTTAGCTCACTATAAACGATGGTAGGAATCTGCCACCTTCATTCTGAAGGCGACTTCAAACTCGATCATTAAAACTTGGTAAATTAACCTTTAAAAACAGTATCATTTCCCTGGATTCGGGGTTTAGGAACACCAGGATCATGTGATGCTTGAAAATTCAAAGTTATTTTGTCAAGGATTAGAAGGTTAGAGAGACACTGGCGATTTCGAATATTAGCACTTAGGGCCAGCAGGCAAGATCAAGGAACCCAGGCAGAGTTCTCTTTGCATTAACCTATGGCATAAACACTGGCCATGGGTGCTTCCATTCTACAGGGAGAGAAGCACAACCCTGGAGGTTAAAGGGCCTTGTGCCCTTGTCTCCTGTGTGGCTGTGATAAAGCATCTTCACAAAAAGCAGCACAGGGAGAAAATGCTTATCTCAGCTCCCAACTCCAAGTTATGTTCACTGGGGCTGCAGAGCCAAGGCAGTGGGAACTTGAAACAACTAGTCACAGCCAGAGTCAAGAACAGAGAGAAGTGAATCTGGGCATGCTTTGTTCTCAGCTCGTTTTTCTCATTATATAATTCAAGACCTCAAACCAGAGGACTATGAAACCCACAGTGGGTGGGTCTCCCACCTAAATTAATATAATCAAGACAATCCCTCAGTGGCTAGAGAGATCGCTTCAGTGCTTAGAGCATTTGTTGCTGTCCCAGAGGATCAGGTTCAATTCCCAGAACCCACATGGCAGGCAACAACCTTTTGTAACTCCAGCTCCAGGGGATCCCATGACCTCTTCTTCCCTCCATGGCCACCAGGCACATGTGTGGCACATACATGCAGGCAAACCATATCTACATTAAAACAAAATTTTAAAAAGAAAATCCCCCAGAGACTTACCTAAAGGCCAACCTGATCTAGCAAATCCCTTGCTGAGCCTCTTCTCAGGAGATTCTAGGTGATGTCATTGATTCTAGGTGATGTCATTGACTCTAGATGATGTCATTGACTCTGGGTGATGTCATTGATTCTAGGTGATGTCATTGACTCTAGGTGATGTCATTGACTCTAGGTGATGTCATTGATTCTAGGTGATGACATTGATTCTAGGTGATGTCATTGACAATGAGCACTGTGCTTTGTATCATCACTGCTGCTACTAATTAACAAAGCCCCGCTTTTGTATCCGATTCTTCATACTCCAAACCTACTTCTTTCCCCCATAAGACGCTAGCAATCTCAGGGCCACAGAGAAGGCTGAATCTGACTTTCATACAAAGTTGATGTTTTCCAAGTACAGCAAAGAAAGAATGCACAGTAGTGAGGGAAGGAGGTATGGCAGCTGAGACCACTGGACCACACTTTACAACAGCCTTAGAACAGACTCACTCGGGTTGGGAATCTGAATTTGACTTTGGTTCTATTCTAGGCAAAGGAAGTTTTAATCCCACATTTTTTTAATTCTCTTAATCATTGATCTTTCTGATCTGGTATGTATTCAAATCCAATTTCCTGTCTTAAAAGTCAGATCAACTAAGACAGAACAGAACAAAACTCCACATATTTTATTCCAACATCACCCTTCACTTCAAATTGCCCTCTAGAAGTCAAATGTAATCTCAGACTTTTCACAAACACTTTTCCCACAATTCTAATATTCTAAGAATGAAAGGGAAAAGGCCCATGGCAGCCAGAGGCTCCTAATCTTGATAAACCATGAATACACTACTGTTGTGTCAAAATTTCTTTGATCATTGCAAGTTCTAGGATATCTTGATGTCATTATGTTTATATTATTTATAAAATTATTCAAGTTTTAAAATAAACAAATCAAAAAAGAAGACTACATGTTCTTTTGATGGTTTCTTGGAACACTGTCCAGCAGAACCCTGAAGGACTGCTAGACTATCTTGGGGTGCTTTTTGATGCTTGACTGCTGGCCAAGAAACCAAACATTGTTCATTATGTGTTATCTTGTAGCTGATTATACAGAGAGAATGCATAATTTCTGCCTTGCACATGAGGGAATTAAAGATAATGTATTCTGTGAAGAAGGAAAACTGTTTGGTATACTACCTACGATCTTTTCCTGACATTCTTTCCCTGATACCTATTAGTACTCATTGAAGTGGAAGCTTCTAGTTCTTTGGAAAGTTAGTCATGTCAAATGATTTTTGGCTGGGGCACACAGGTGAAAGGATGTCTTGCTAAAGCAGACATGGGAAATAATGTTTTCCTGAAGCAGACACAGGTGAAAGGATGCTTTAACATAGCAAACACGTGAAAGGACCCAGGATGAAGGAGTATAAATATGACCCACAAGATAGCGGGAGATGAGCACTGAGCATAGATTTGGTTTGCTCTGCCTCACTATTCTTTGCCAATGACACACATATATTAGTCACCTTACAAACCGTTGTTGAGCTCAACTTGTGACAACACAGCCATTGAGAGAAACTCGCCCAAAAAGTGCTCATGAGGTTCCCGCTGCACTTTGCTGCTTCCACAGACTCACCTCAGGCCAGTTGGTGAGTCTAGGGGTTCCTTCAGGATTGAACTACAGCTGCTGCTTCCTGCCTGGTGTCTGCCTGCCCAGAGGACTGGTCTGCAGCTGCTGAGTCATATTTGGTGTTTGCTACAGGACTGTACTGCTGAAAAAGATCCAGCTCTCCCCCAAAGAACTCTTGCTGAACAGGATCACTTCCCCCACGTCCTAATACCTTTTATCTTCCACTACCACGGCCGGGTGGTGGGGTAGAGAAGAGGTTGAGCCCTTATTAAAAGTAGGTTGCAAAAAATTATGCCCACCACTTGTTTCTTCGGATGGCCTTTGACTTGATCTTACCCTGTTGATGACTTGACTGCTGGAGCCCTGAGTCATTCGTGCAACGAACGCCGATTAAAACATTAAGCCGTTATCAGTGTTCTGCTCAGTGCTAAAAGCATGGCAACAGATGACACAGACATGAGCCTCGTCCTGTGGTGTTTTCATTCCAAAAAAAAAAAATTAGTGAGAATGAATTATTCAAATGCAAATTTTCCAGGGAGAAAAAATGAATGCAACAGAGAAAAGTACAGGTGCTCGGAGAATAGCGTGTACATAAAGCCAAAAGAAGAAAGAAAGTTAAAAGGGCAAAAGCCATATTTGAAAGGGATGAGAGTTGTCTGCACTTTAAAGAAACAATTCACTTAAAGGAAAAAAAGAGTCTGGTAGGGGCTGGAGAGATGACTCAGCCAGAAGAGGGGCCTGAGGCCAAGACTGGTGGCCTGAGCTTGATCCCAGGGACCCACATAGTAGAAGAAAATAACTGACTCCCACAGACTGTCCTCTTGCCACCACATGTGTTCTATGGCACAAATGTGTGCACTAATAGAGAAGGAAGGAGAAGAGAAGGGGAGAGGGGAGGAAAGGAGAAGGGGAGAGGGGAGGAGAGGAGAAGAGGAGGGGAGAATAGAGGAGAGAAGAGAAAGAAAAGAAGGAACCAAAAAGGAAGGGAAGAATCTAATAATTCCTTGGTAAGATAGAGAAATAATTCTATATGAAGACTTAGAAAGTAGATTCAATTGATTGCTGAAGACAAAGTCTTCCGGCAGCCAGAGGAAGAGGGAAAAATTCTTTTAAAGGAGCCAGAGTCAGCTATCTGAGAGAAGTGATGTGAGGCAGAAGGTGAAGCACAAACGGACCCCCTGTGCTGAGAGAACAAGGAGTGAGCCCCAGGGGAGAGCTGTGCTTGGAGATGATGGTGGGGGTGATGCAAAGTGTGCAGACAGTGGGGGTGAAGCAGACGCAAAGTGTGCAGCACATTTCTCCACAGCACGTTCCTCAAACAAAAGTTTAGGGACAACCAGTTCTGGTGGAACTGGTCCCAGACAGGTGAACTAGAAAAGAATTTCAAATAAAAGAAGTCATAAAGGCGAGTGGTTAAAAGGCTATGTGTGTATTTACTAACGCTGAGTTTCAAGACAAGAGCAAGGTATTGGAGTCCAGTGTGTCGTGGTCCATGAATTACCTGAGTGGAAAATAAAAGACCCAACTTTAAACGTGGATGGGAAAAGGATTTGTGCTATAATTTCCAACTACAGACAAAAAAAGAAAGACCTGGAAGATTGTAAGATTGTTTATACTTTCTAAATCAGTCAAAGAGAACGTGAACTGATTTCTCTAAACGTTACTCCAAACTTGTAACCAATGAGTAGAGGCCAGAGCAAAGCAAGAGCTGAGGAGACAACATGTAACCCCCAATGATTCACTAGATGAGGTGGACTACACCCTCCGGTAAAAAGTAGCAATGCCAGGCAGGTTGGTTACAGTGTTTCTACCAGCATCCCTCAGGGAATGACACTAAGCTATGAAGAGTAGGGAAAAGGGCACACGTGGGAGAAGTTCTCAGCTACACTGTCAAGACAGACAGGCCTACCTCAGAGCTTTATCAGGACACAGTCTTGATAGATTCACAGACAGCATGAGTCTCCATGTGTTAGTGGCCTCAAAATAAAACTGCAAAGGACAGAATTAAGTATACAAATTTATAGGGGGTAGGGATATCTTTAAATAATTCTGCTATTAAAAAAATAAGCAAACTATGGTTCGTTGTCTAAGAGTTTGCAACTCTCAGAGGACCTGAGTTCTGATCCCAGCACCCACATTTGGCAGCTCACAAAACTGCCTCTCACTCCAGCTCCAGTGGATCTGATGCCCTCTCTGGGCCTGCGTACACATGCCCACAGTCAGACATACACATAAAAACAAAAATGAAAATGAAAATAAATCCCTCAAAAACGTGGCACATAACAGACCAGTAAAGATACTGATTTTCCCTGAGATTATTTAAAAATGAAGGCACAGAACTGAGCCATACCAAGAAAGAGCAGCAGGACAGACAGACATTCCAAGTGTATCTGTTACCCACATTCATAGCACCTGTAAACTTATATTTGAAGAATTAATTGCAGAAGCTCTGCTATAATCCTAGTCCACACAAATTATCGTAAATTACAGCATGAAGAGCTGCCATACCAGGGGAACAGCCGTGGCTGCGGAATTCATAAGGCATAATTTTAAAGGCAATCACAGAACTGTCACGTGAAAAAAATCTCCAGTTGATCCTTGAATAAATGACCCAACTTTAAACGTGGATGGGAAAGGATTCGTGCTACAATTTCCAACTACAGACAAAAAAAGAAAGACCTGGAAGATTGTGGGGTGAACATTTAGATGGTAGATCACACTAGTGGGCGTATCCTGCCTGGTGGGTCAACTTTATAGCACACACATGTCGTCTCACAGTTTATGAGACTGTTAGTGAGTTTTCTTCCCTAGCAGCTTACGGCACACCTTCCAATATTCTAGCCTGCAGGGCGTCTCCAGCTCGCTGCCATCTTGATTTCTCTGAGCCCTATAACAGAAGCTTATGGTGCCTATGACAATATGGTCTTGTTTAGCACGCACGGGCAATCAAGAGCAGTAACAGTAGACTGTGTTCTTTTGGGGGGAGTCCCCGAAATTTCTTTGACCCACAACCCAGATGGGGAGGGCATCCTGAACCTGGCACTGCGCTCTTCTTCCAATACCTCTGAAATCTGAGAGCAGCATCGTGTCAACCCCATTATAAATCATCCTCACACCCCATTACAGAGCACTCCTTAAACTTTTAAATTTAAATTTAAAATATTTTAGTTTATAAATAGCAGGCTCCTGTGTAGACTTTACTCATTCTTAGTTTTTGGTAAGCTTCCCCCAAGCCTCCCATCTCCCCCCGTGACACCACAACCCCATTTAAATCATTTCATGATTAGCAGATCTATCTCTTACACTCCTGTTCCACATTGTAAACTATCAATGGATTGACAAGGTAACCTATAGAATGGGAGGGAAATCTGTCACGGCTATTATTCCAACTAAGGGTTAATGTCTAAAATCAGACAGAGAACGAAAAAACAAAAAAATCAAGAAGAAAACAATCAAAAATGAGCTTTGGTTCTGAATACCAAGCTCTCAGAACTGGAAACATTAATGGCTAGCACTTCTGAAATTGTTCAACATCATTAGCGTTCAGGGGAACAAGAATTAAAGCTGCTTTCAGGTTGCACCTCACCCTAGTCAGAATGGTTATTTTCCGAAAACTAAATCTCAGAAAATAAGATGCTGGTGGGGCTCCGGGGAGAGGAAACCCGTATTCACTGCTGGTGGAACAGCGATGGCTGATAACGTATTGGGAAACATGAAATAAAATGACTAACCCAGATCACTTGTCTCGTGAAATTGCTAGCAATGACCACTGTGAAATGATGCTCCTCTAACAAAAGGTAAAACTATCAGGCAGCACTTCTGAATCCTTTGGGTGTAGCTACTAAATCTACACATATTCGTAGAATGCTCTGATTATGAATTTCTATAAATCACTAAGACTCATTAGACATTTATCCTGAAACATATTCTTCTAAAGTCTTCATAAATGTTTTAATTATGCAAGTCTTTGAATGACAGCCCAGACGACTCCTATTGCTTCTATTTAAAGGATGTGAAAGGTGGGCCACAGAGAGTCTTAGTGAACTGCCAAGGTCATAAAGTTGCTGAGAGGTGGGGCTAAAGCTGGGGTATGACTCAGTAGGGAAAGCACTTGACTCACAGCAGAGCTCCCAAAAGCAATGTAATGGGCAGGTGGACACCATGGGCAGGTGGGCAAGGTTGGCACAGCGGGTAGATGGGCATGGTAGACAGGTGGGCAGGTGGGCAGGTGAGCAGGTGGGCAGATAGGCAGGTGAGCATGGTGGTCAGGTGAGCAGGTGGTCAGGTGAGCAGGTGGGCAGGTGGGCAGGTGAGGCAGGTGAGCAGGTGGGCAGGTGGGCAGGTGGGCAGGTGGGCAGGTGGGCAGGTGGGCAGGTGGGCAGGTGGGCAGGTGGGCAGGTGAGCATGGTGGGCATGATGGCTGCCTGCGATCCCAGCACTCAGGACCCAGAGGTAAGCAATCCCCCCCTGCTGCATGCTGGCTAGGGAGGCAGGCCTACCCTACTTCAATAAAGTACAGAACAGAGAAAGGAATGACCTCTCCAAATACATGTGCTTGCTTGCCTGCACACACGCATACATCCACATATATGAACATGTAATCACACTCATCCTTCCCCCACATACGAAAGGAAAATTCAAAGAAAGGAAAGAAAGCAGGCTCCCCCCACCCCCACCCTCAGGGAGTGTGTCAAGCACCCTGAGTGTGAACTTAGTCATGACTGTAATAGAAACGGAAACAAGGGGAATTTTCTAGTTGGCTGTTTCTTGTCTGTATCATCTTGTCCATTCAGAGAAGTTATGGAGTGCCACGTTGCTTTTTTTTTTCCCGCCTAAAATGATGTCATGAAAATTACCCATAAAAGGGAAAAGTCTAAATTCCTCTTTTCAATATCTTTCCCAAGATTGAAGAACGGGGACATGAAGGCAGAAGTAAGGGCTAACAGCAGGTGGGGTGAGAATAAGGGTGGACCACGTGAAATAAAGCACGAGTGGGGACCGTTTAAGGAAAAAGCAAATAAATACAAAACTCTGCGGAGTCTCTGGCTCCACGGCTCGGGGGCTTCGACAAGACTAAGAAGATGCTCTGTTCTTAAAGAAGGAGGCTGCACGGACAGCCCCAACCCTTTCTCTGTCCTGACTCCCCTTCAGCCCCACGTCCCACTCCAGCTCTCTTCTCTCGTGGCTCGCAGCAACCTGACCGGCTTCCCTTCGCGTGGACCCAAAGATTCTTCCCAAGTCCGTGGCAGCCCTGACTCTTCTCTTTAGAGGTCTGTCCCAGAACCTGCTGACCTGCTCTGTCTATGACTGGCTGTGACAGCAAGCCTTACATCCATGTTGCTGAGCTGCCCTGTGTTTCTAACGAGCAGCGAGACCGTTGCAGCTTGCAGCGTGTGGCAGTGTGGACTGGTAAGGGAGCCTTAGGGTCGGGAGCTCCCATCTGCTCTATGGCCCCGGCAGGCCATCTTAAGCTGTCTGAGCTTCAGTTCTCTACTGCTGATGTGAAGACAACACGGACCATGGACTTACTCAGAAGAGCTTTGCAAGCTATAACATCCTGAGGAAGCGTAGAACTGTGGACATGTCAGAGGAAAGGTCTTTGAAGGGCCTGGAAGCTGGAGGTGGTGTTGGAACTCATGGGATGATTTTGTTTCTCTTTTTTCCCGGAGCTGGGAATAAAACCAGGCCCTTATGCACACCGTTCTCCTGAGCTATGGTCATAACCTCAGAGCATGGATTTTACGGTAAAAACAGTTAAGTGATAAAGGTAACTGCTGTAGGGGTTAATACCAGAGTTGTAATGGTCTTTCTTTTGTGCTTCAAAACCCATGGGTGTCTCTTACCTCTAAAACTTGCCACCTTACTCAGGATACACCTCGAATTATAATATCTACATAGTGCCTATCTCTGCATGTGAGCCCCCTTTTTTCTCTTTCTCTCTCTCTCCCTTACTCTCCCCTTCCCCCTCGGCAACGTCCCTGGCCTTGGTCCCCGGGGCCAGAGAAGTTGCCTGCCTTAGAGCAGCTTCCCAATAAACCTGCCTTTAATATGATCTTTAAAAAAAAAACATCTACCATAGTGAACATTTACCTTGCAATTCATCAGCAAAAATAGTCTGCAGGGCTAGGTATTAACCATGGTTTTGGTGTGGCGTGCCCCTAATCAGCATCTAGAACACTAAGTCATTCTACACTCACTCATGCATGCACACACACACACACACACACACACACACACACACACACCGATGAATACCAAGCCTCAAAGAAATCAACAGGCATGTTGGCAAGACATCTCCCTCTGTACAAACCCCAGATGACAGCCAGAAGGCTGTTCATGTTTTTGAATGGTTGGAAAATAAATCGCTTTTTGAAACTATAATTAAATATTGTTTTCTTAAGCACGAGTCATTAAACTTGGTCACACACCATCCTGGTACTTCATTGCTGTAAACTTATATTTGAAGAATTAATTGCAGAAGCTCTGCTATAATCCTAGTCCACACAAATTATCGTAAATTACAGCATGAAGAGCTGCCATACCAGGGGAACAGCCGTGGCTGCGGAATTCATAAGGCATAATTTTAAAGGCAATCACAGAACTGTCACATGAAAAAAATCTCCAGTTGATCCTTGAATGTACTCAGAGCAAACACCTCTTCACCCCTGGTTTTCTAAGAGCCACGAGTTTCTGAGCTCTCTCCCTTATATTTGTTTTAGAAAAGTTAGTGTCCTATTCTCTCTTGAAAACAGTAAGTCATAAATGAATAAGAAGACCAAACACACGTGGATACACAAGTCTCATTTGTAGGGAATGGCATGCTATGGTTTTATGGTTTTGTGTGTATGTGCGTGTGTGTACAGTGTGCACACATGTGTGAGGTACAGCTAGCCAACTTTCCCTGCCTCTGCAGCCCTGGGATTGGAGGAGGCTGCCACACCCACTCAGCCTGGCACTTAGTCCTTAGTCTTACACAGCAAACACTTTACCTACTGAGCCATCGGCCCGCCCCCTGCCCCATAACTTATTATCGTTCCATAGTTCTAATGGTATCCGATTATAAGGAATTGTTGACCAGTAATCTTTGCTCTGGAGAGTGTGAGAAATGTTAACAGTCTAGGAATAAGGTTGGTACTGGATTAGTTTGCTTTGCTTTTGAAGTCATTTTCAGGAAAGCCATCTGGTTACTAGGAAACAAACTTTCTGGGTAAGTTTCCATTATGTCATGCCAAGTGTTTTTTAAATAAATTACGTTGTAATATACAGTGCATGCTTAAAAGTTGACTCAAACACAAGTTTGCCATGGTATATTAAGTACACCAAGAACATGATCACTTCTCAACATAAGAAGAAAATCTCTGCTTAATCCTGATTCTGTTAAAAACAAAACAAAGCAGTAATACCTTCCTGGAAGCTGACAAACACGCAAAGGCAGAAATTAAGAGTTATTTCCCTAGACTAAGCTTCTAACGGACATATTTATCAGTAAGTCTATAACCCTGTGCTTTAATAGCTTTCAGAATTAACTAGCATGGATCCAAGTAGGATTCTAGTTATATTATGGTTCACCCAGACCTAATGAGTCCTACGTTGGCATTTACTGCTTCATATAAGTTCAGTCTGTAAGGGAAACTTAGGAGCTGTTGGTTTTAGTGTTAATTTTTATTTGTAATGAGTACAATGAATCGAGCCAACTGCTTTCTGAGACCTGTACTGCTATGCAGTTCTGAACTGCTCTGGGGGACAAAGCGTTGTAGAAGCTTATAATTCCCCAGGGAGTTTTGATTATTTTATACAAACTATACTCAAGCCGCTGCAGATTTCACCAGGAACACTGCTATGCGGTTTAAGGCCACGTAATCTGGTTTGTGCCTTGAGTCACAGGCACACCCATTAGCATGAAACAATAAACTAAAACAGTGACATTCCTGGGGAGAATTCAATTCAGAACTTTGGCAGCACAGAGAGCAAGTACTACACAGACTCATTGTGATTTTACACAGACTTACGGACATGTAGGTGAAGTGAGCAGTGCCAGAGTTTAAGTGAGTAACGCACACACGCACACACACACACACATACAGAGAGAGAGAGACACACACACACAGAGACACACACAACAGAGACACACAGACATACACACATATACATACACATACAGACACACACATGCACATACACACAGACATACACACACACACATATACAGAGAGAGAGACACACACACAGAGACACACACAACAGAGACACACAGACATACACACATATACATACACATACAGACACACACACATGCACATACACACAGACATACACACACACATATACAGAGAGAGAGACACACACACATAGAGACACACACAACAGAGACACACAGACATACACACATATACATACACATACAGACACACACACATGCACATACACACAGACATACACACACATAGACAAACACACACACACACACACACACAATTGTATCAGAGTGAGAAACACATACAGAGATTATAGCCTCCTAGCTTTCCCAGTGTGCAATTAAAAGTGTGGTTGTAACATAAAGGTTTATTTACACTAGAAATACAGAGAGGAACTGCAATGGTATTAGTTAGGCACCACATTAAGCAAAACAGGGGGTGGGTATAAATGTACTTTAAAAAGTCGCTGTACATCTGCAGCTCATATTCACAAGGGGCCAGTGTGGGTTAAGGATGCAGCCTCCTGCCACCTGGACAGATGTGCTGGAGCCAGGCAAGTGTCTCCCATGGGGCAGAGGGGAAAAGGGGAAATCCGTGCAAACATTTTTGTAGACTTAATGCTTTTTAAGGTCAGATTACCAAAAGAGGACACTGTACTTGAAAATTCTATTTAGCTAAAACGAGATTGCCAAAGAGGTTCCTGTCACTCCACACCAATCTTCCCAAATAGAGACTATCTGTGCATCGTACTAGATTATAACTAAAGTATTCATTCTAGCCCCCAGACTTGAACAGTGAGAGGGTGTGTGTGTGTGTGTGTGTGTGTGTGTGTGTGTGTGTGTGTGTACGTGAATCTTACAGACACTTGCTTCTCTTTGTTTCGTCTGCATCAGACAGTGCTCAGCCGTGTCCTACTTTGCACCTGTGGCCAGGTATCCGAAGGGTGTACGTCTATACCTGTGTCTGCAAACACAGCACAGCACACAACATCTCTGTCTCTCTCCTTAGCCAGTGTGAACCTTCCAATTCACATCTCCAGGAACAGCACAGCACACACCGTCTGTCCTCTCCTTTGGACGGCGCGAAGTCCAACTAACTGTGTTCATTTACTCTCTCATCTATTTGGCTGGAACTCAGAGCAGTGAATGACATCCACGAATCCTGTCTCTGAGCAACTCTCACCCAACACTGTACGTTGGTAAGCTTCACTTCATGGTGAACATTAAGCTATGAAAACACGAATAATTGTGAGCGCACCCTTAGGGGGGATCGTGCGGAGTCAAGTGGCTCCCCAAAGCCTGAGACCTATAGGCCCTCAGCTGTGTAGAGAGAGAGGTGAAAGCTAACTTCTAATTTATTCCTAGACGATTGCAAATATTATCGGATGATAAAAGGCCTTTTACATATTCTCTTAGCTTAATTAAATCCATTTCTGATGCGTTTTTTGCTTGAACGTCTTGCTGCTCTGATCACTTTTTGGCGTTATTTTTATAAGTAAAATCATTGTTTATCACTACTTTCTGCCCTTTTTTTTTGGCTTTTAAGCTTTTAATGCTTTTATCAGTGGAGATTTATGCAGATTAGAGACTTATTAAATAATTATCAGTTTCCAAGTAGTGAAAATGTACATTTTAAAAGGCTACATTTCCGCCAGCTGAACTCTTTAAAGCCCCCAAAAGCTTGATATTAAAAGGTGGACATTTCCAATATTAATTGAACTGTCCGTTTGTCTGGCTGTTGAGTGAGATTGGCCAACTCCTCTTTTTCATTGCAGATAGGACATTTTCTTGTTACGGTAGGTGGAGTCATTTCAGATTCCTCTTTTTCTGTCCTCTGTCTCCTCTAAACCTGCACATTACAAGTGGCTAACACGTCGCTGACGACGGGTCACCTGTACGACCCTGCCAGGATGAGATGGGAGCGGTGACATCGTCATGGTACAGATGAGGCAGCTTGGTAGAGGTCACAGAGATGGCTCCTACCTGGCCATACGTAGGTTTCATTTGACTCCTTCGTCTTGAATCCTTTACTGTCTTCTTCCTTGCTTGCTCACTCAGAGTCCTGATTAATGTCACCTCTACATTCTTGTCGACACACTTCATAACAAATGGCAGCAGTGACAAGAAGCAAACAAAGTCTCTCCTCATCAATCAAAAGCGACCTTGAACTTCCTAGCCTTCCTCTCAGCCCTCCATATTCAGTCCTGGGACAGCCAGGACTACAAGAGACCTGTTTCAAGGCAAAGAATAAATAAATAAAATAAAGCAAGCATTATAACACATGAAAGAGAGTGCTACCCACCTCCATCCCCAGAGCAACATCGCTCTAATAACGAAGCAATGCAGAGAAAAATACAGACCAGTATTTCTCATAAGGGTGGAGGCAAAACCCTCAAGAGTAACTCAAGGTGTGGCCTGTGCTACAGCGTGCACTTAAACATAAACCGAGTGTTCAGTTTGATCCTCAGCACCAGAAGGAAACAAGACAAAACAGAGAATATTAGACATTTGAGTTCAAAGGAATCTATAAGAAGAATTCATATCATAATCGAATCAGAATGGTTCAATCTTTTACTGTCATCCATCCTCTTGCCAACTCGACGAGGCAGACTATCACGTGATCCTATTAATAGACTCAGACTATCACGTGATCCTATTGATAGACTCAGAGACCAGTTCCATGAGACTTAGCCATGCATGAGAAAAGCACTCAGTGAAGCAGGCGTCAAACTCCCAGACTCCCGAGTTTGAGCACTTGCTTTGCCACTGCCGCTCTTTTCGAAGATTGTGGAACCTTTGGGAAGAAGATAGAGATGTCCTCTTTCACTTCTGGTTTTTCCATGATTGAAGTTCTAGAGGGAGCAATAAGCCTAAAGATAAAAAAATCAATAAGATGTTCAGATCGGAAAAGAAAGGAGCTGTCTATACTTAAATATGCTAGTGTCCCAGTGGGAGGTGTCTGTGACCCCACCTCGAAGTGAAGAGCTATCAATCGTTGACGGCTTCTCAGGGATAGAGTCTGAGGCTTTGGGGGTGCTGTTGCTGTTGTTGTTGTTGCTGTTGTTGTTGTTGTGGTGGTGGTTGTTGTTGTTGTGGTGGTGGTGGTTGGTTGGTTGGTTGGTTGGTTGGTTGGTTGGTTGGTTGGTTGTTTTTAATGTAGCTCCTGGCAGACGGACCATGCTCTCTCCAGTGAATGACCTCACAACCAGGAATACAGCGTGGCTATGTTAGTCAAACAAAAAAGAATGCCGAAAGTTGTGGAAAGAGGGGGATGGTGGATCTAGGAGGACTTGAGGGTAAGAGTTGTGGTAAATATGATCAAAATACATTGAATTGAAGTCTAAAAAAAATTAACGAAAATATTTTTAAGTGCAAATGTAGCAACAAATGCCAAAAGCAGAAGAAATAGACAAAGCTTTTTGCAGCTAATAAGTGGCTCGAATAAGACGACACAGCACTACGTATGAGATTAATAAACGAAATGTAATCACCTTAGAAATGAGCAACTGGAATCTGAAATGTGAAGCGCACAGCCGTCTACATTAATATCACCTAAGATGAAACCCATACAGATTTACCAAACCGAAAACAAGGACATGCAATGAGAAATATCAAAGAACTAAATAAATGCGCGTTCTTCATACAACATCTTACAGCAAGATTCAACTGTCATGTCCAATCGAAATCCAAGTAGGTTAGTATCTGGATGTTGGCAAGCTCATCCCAGAGCTCCTGTAAGGTGCTGGAGAAGCAGAGGAGCCAACACAGTAGCACAGCCCTCACCAAGAAGAGAGAAGCCAGAGGCATGGCGCTGGATCGCGTGGGTTTAGCCAAAGCTTCAGGAGTAAGGACAGCACAGAATGCAAGCCTGTAGACACACAGATAAAGGAGCGGAAGGCTGTCTGGAAACAGACAAGCAATATAGTCAGCAGCCTTTGATTCAGCCTCCTATCATTCTGACATTGCCATGGATACGCTTGTGTGTGCGTGTGTGTATGTGTGTGTGTGTCTGTGTCTGTATGTCCATGTGTGCGTGTGTGTCTCTGTGTGTCTGTGTGTGCACATGTGTGTCTGTGTGTGTATCTGTATGTGCACATGTGTGTCTGTATGTACATGTGTGTGTCTGTGTATCTATGTCTGTATGTCCATGTGTTCATGTGTGTCTGTGTGTGTTTGTGTGTGTATGTGTGTGCACATGTATGTCTATATGTACATGTGTGTGTCTCTGTGTATATATTTCTGTATGTCCATGTGTGTCTCTGTGTGTCTGTGTGTGTTTGTGTGTGTATCTGTGTGTACACATGTGTGTCTGTATGTACATGTGTGTGTCTCTGTGTATATATTTCTGTATGTCCATGTGTGCATGTGTATCTCTATGTGTCTGTCTGTATGTGTGTGTGCACATGTGTGTGTCTCTATATGTATTTATATGTGTGTATGTACAAGCATTGGAGGTGTTATTCCCCAGGCACTGTCATTTTGGGATTGGTTCTCTCGTTGCCTTGGAGCAGAGAAAAGAGGCGAGGCTGGCTGCCAGCGATCCCAGGCAGTCTGCCCGTGTCTACCTACACAGCACTGGGATTACAAGTGCGTTCTACCTGTCTTATTTCACACGGTTTCTTGGAATGGAATTCAGGTCCTCATCTTCAAGACTGAGCCATCTCTCCAGTCCACTGCACTTGATTATATAGGCCATTTTAGGAAAGTCCGATTGTTTCTTGTCTCCCAATTCCTCTACTGTTCCTAGGTACTACTAGGAAAGTAATGTAGGTGGAGCGTTTTACTACCAGTAAAACTCAGAGTCTACAACTCTGAAACCTCCTGGCTTTCTTCTGCAGGAGGCAACCAGCAGTCGGACAGAAACATAATGAAAGCCACCTGTGCTGTCCCAGTGACCTTGGAGTCCCTGGCGTGGGATTAGTGGGTCAGTTTTCATCAGCAGTGCGTTTTTGTTGTTTGCTTCTTCTCTTCCAATTTTAGAATAAACACATCCATTCTGACCCTAGTTAAAAATCTCCTAGGCAGGTCTGTTTTTCAGATTTCTGAAGAACAAGGCAGGGATGCTAGCGTCCTGGCCCAGATTCACTTGGCTTTGCTCCCTACAGTAAGCACATCCTTCTTCAGTCAGCAAGTTGGCAGAGCCCTGCCCCACCCAGCCTAGAAGGCAGTTAACCTCGCTCTGACACACCCTCCGGAAGGTGTATGCATATGGACACGTGAACTTCACTGCCTCCAGGAAGAAGCAGGAGGCACGGGAGCAATGGAGGATAATTGATGCTTGCTGACTTTCACAGACTACTTCTAGATCCCCTCCATTCTGTGATTGGCTATTAGGCTGCTTCTAGCTGCCCTCCATTCCGTGATTGGCTATTCTCTTCTCATTGTGCCTTGGAGAGTCCTCTGGGAATGGCAGATTTCCTGGATCAGAGCCCTACAATTAGAAATGTGTTTGGGGCTCAAATAACCCAAAGACAGAACGGAGAGAGAAAAAGAAACAGTGAAAGAAAAGCAGAAAGACTGGAAAGGAACAAATTTGAAGAGGAGATGATAAGAGAGAAACTTTAGAGAAGATAAGGAAACACCAAGCAGAGGTGAGCGAGAAACCTAAACCAACAGGAGGAAAAGGAGAGAGTGAAACCCTCTGTGAGTCTCAGTCCCTGTGGGGAGGAAGAACGGGGGAGGAAGAACGTCGGGGTCTGCTCTAATAAAGGAGGCAGAAGAAACTATACCTCACTCTCTTGTGGTTCAAATGGACACAATAAACCCAGTTTTTGTTTTGTTTCGTTTTGTTTTCAATAGTGAAAGCTTTACACTTTGAGAGGAGAACCTATATTAAATCCCATGAAAAGAAGAAGTTGGCTAGAACCATCAACAAGATCTACAAAAGGGCTAACAGGATGGCTCAGCAAGTTCAGGAGCTGGCACACAAGCCTAAAGAACTGAGTTCAAATCCCAGAAACTATGTTAAAAGGGAAGAAGACAGCAGACTTCACAAAGTTATCCTCTGACCTCCACACATGGGCCATAGTGTGTCCACTCCCACACACACATCACAGGACATCACAGGACATCACAGGACATCACACACACACACACACACACACACACACACACACTCACTCACACTCACTCACACGCAGTTATAAGCTCTATAGTTAACTTTTGTTATTTCTAAGTTTTGCTCAATCCTGCTTCTAATCTATTTTTCTATACTTGCATTCTTCTAATATTCTTGTAGTTTTGAATCTTCCCTATTTACCTCACTCTCCACTTCACTTGGAGACCTTGCTTACCACTGGTGGCAAGACCTCACAGAAAATCTCTTTCTATAGTACTCATATTCAAACCCCTCTGAAAGAGTCTCAAGTCCTACCCTGACATTGGAGGCCTGCCCAGATTTAATTCAAATACATTTTATAGTGTCCCATACACATACACTTACACTCATACACACGCACATACAGGCACACATATATACATACATTCGCACACACAGAGATACAAGCAGGTTTCTGAACCTCTATGAATCTTGCTTATCCCAAATATCAGGGAAACATATAGTTTTTTTTTTAAAGAAATCAGTTGGTCTCTAATAAATTAATAAATAACATTTTCACATCATTAAAACCAAACAAGCAAAGGATGCTGTAAATGTTATACGAAAAAGTACATGGAAAGCAGAAGTAGCCACCACCACAGTTTTGGGGACAAAGACCCAAGAACTCTGGCTCCAAGGGAAGGAGTCACTCATTCATTCATTCATTCATTCATTCATTCAACAAATACCTGCTAGCTGGGGGAGGGTAGCAAGTAGCCCACATTTGTAAGAGTAGCACTCCTAGACTGAGGCAAGGAGGATGGTGAGTTCAGGACTAGCCTAGCTACATGGTGAGATTTTGTTTCAAAAATAAAACCCAAAATCTCACCATCTACCGTGAACCAATCAGGCCTCAGTCAGGGCTACGAGGACATCTACAAAGCACTATGGTCAATATTTCTGCTTTCCAAAAACTTTTGGTATCTCTGTGTTGACCTACAACATAAACACTAAAAGCAGAAAAACAGTAAGGTTCATGCTACATAGATACGATCTTTATTTTGTTTAAATGTAAGTGTAATAAATAACAAATGTTGCATATCTGATTCTCCGCTTAATTCTGATTTCTGTTCTACCAGACCAGTCAACCCTGGCTTTGGTCTGGCTACAACAAAACACACTGACAAGGATCTAGTCCAGAAATCTAAAAAGTGCTTAAGATTTTCTTCTCCAGTCCTTATATCTCCTTAGTCTCTTACTATTACCAAGTGTAGGTACAAGTCACAGTGTGTGTATGTGTGTGTGTGTGTGTGTGTGTGTGTGTGTGTGTGTGCGCGAGCGCGTGTGTGTGTGGGGTCTGGGTATGTGTGTGAATGTGTGTGTGTATGGGGGAATGTGTGTGTGTATGGGGGAATATGTGTGTGTGTGTATGGCGGAATATGTGTGTGTGTGAATGTGTGTGTGTGTGGGGAATATGTGTGTGTGTGAATGTGTGTGTGTTGGGGGATGTGTGTGTGTGTATGGGGAATGTGTGTGTGTGAATGTGTGTGTGTGTGGGGGATGTGTGTGTGTGGGGGAATGTGTGTGTGTGTTGTGTGTGTGTGGGGGGATGTGTGTGTGTGTGGGGGAATATGTGTGTGTGTGTATGGGGAATGTGTGTGTGTATGACATGAATGTGTGTGTGTGTGAGGGAATATGTATGTGGGTGGAATGTGTGTGTGTTGGGGGAATGTGTGTGTGTGTATGGGGGAATATGTGTGTGTGTGAATGTGTGTGTGTGTGTGTTGGGGGGATATGTGTGTGTATGGGGGAATGTGTGTGTGTATGGGGGAATATGTATGTGTGTATGAGGGAATATGTGTGTGTGTGTGAATGTGTATGGGGGTATGTATGTGTGTGTGTGTGTATGGGGGAATGTGTGTGTGTCTGTGTGTGTTTATGGGGGAATGTGTGTGTGTGTCTGTGTGTGTGTATGGGGGAATGTGTGTGTATGGGGGAGTGTGTGTGTGTATGTGTGTGTGTGTATGGGGGAATGTGTGTGTGTGTTTGTGCATGTGGGTGCAGATGTGTATGTAGCATCTGACTAGATAATAATGAGCTAACCTTAATTACATCATTAGGCAGAAGGCTGCAGGACTCCTGTGGGGACTGATTAGAATTTTACAACATTATTTTCATTTGTTAAGCTCTGAATTAAGTAAATTCTATCAAAGACATCCGTGCAGTACATTTACCATTGCTTTTGACCATTTATGATCACCCTGAATGCTGAGCTTCCCAGACAGGTAAAGTTAGATTTTGGCAAACACCTGTCCTACCAGCGAGAATGCCGTCAGCCGTCCTCTGCCGTGGCAGCACACTGATATTTTTGGTTGAACCTCTTCTCTATTTTCCATGCTTCACATCTCCCTGTAGCATTATTCCAGATCCCCGAAATTGTTAGTTCCTGTAAATTACTACCACGTGTAGAACAGGTTTGAGATTTTGTTTCCATTTTTATACATTTATGTCATGGTGATGTTTATGGCCCTAGTCAGCACCATCTTGGCCTGTGGAAGCAGAGAGGAGGAAGCACTGATCTGGGTTGCTCCTAGCAGAACTATAAGTGTAAATGAGTTCTTTAAAGTCTGGTTTGGGTCCTGAAAAGCCCAAATCATAAGATCAGGCCCTTCTGGTATTCCTGTTCAGTTGGATGACCTCTTGTTCATGTAAGCAAGGCTATAAAATTGTCTCTGCCCTTCTAATTAAAGACTTCAGCAGGAATTTTAAGCTACTTAGAGAGTCAGGGTCAGGTTTGTGGCAGCCTGGGCCACCCAAGAAAAAGACAGCTGTGTAACATTCAAAGCTGTCCTGTCCCTGTCCGCAAGAAACGCTCTTCTTGAAAATCTGTCTGGGCCACATCACTCCTACGTGATTCTGTTGCTGAGGGTGAGCAGAGGGCAATGGGTGAGCAGAGAGTTAAGAGTGTTCTACAAGAAAAGACTTCCCTCCACAGAGATACACCTGTCCCAAAGCTGTTACACACACAGTCGGCAACTACTCTCCTGGGTCAAGTGTGAACCACTTGTGTCAGTCCATGCACGCAGGTCTCTCTGTGCACAGCTTACACACAGCATGGAGGACTTTCTATGCACAACTTAACACATGTGTATGCAGGACTTTCTGTACACAGCTTGCATATAGCATGCGACGTCTTTGGATGGCTCAGGGCAGGATCCTGGTTGGAGCCAAGAACCTTGAAAGAAGCTGGATCTCCATATTTCTCTGTTTTTGATATTTGTTTTCTGTGGTGCTAGGGATGGTAGCCTGGTCCTCTGCACACTGGGCCAGTACTCTACATAAGGACACCCCAGGGTGGCAATAAGTATATTGGCACACTCGTCCCTTGCAACTCCTAGGACCCCCGAGATCCCCCAGCCTCCAGATTGCCCGCACAACAGCTTGCCTGCATCTGTTCTCCCCAGCAGAACCACTTCCATGCCGAGATCTCACCGTTCTCCTTGATCGAAAATAACCTACATGTGCTTACAACCCTGCGAAATAAATTGCTAGCAGTTCTGTTTGAGGGTAAAATATGTTCTTAACTAAACCACATTAGGACCTTATAGCCACAAAATATGGGAAATTTTAAAAGGCCACCTAAAAGATTATTTTGCAGAAAATAATTCCTAGATAATCTAAAAGTCCTGCTCTTAATCTGTGCCCCAGATTGCATTTAAATGGTCATTATCCTCCCCGAGTATCTACAGCCCTCCAGGTGACCACCACAGGGTAATATTAGGGTAGAAAAAAGCGTTCTTCCAAATAAAGCATAATTACACCCCTGTGCTATGCTCACACACACCCCTGCCATGTGGTCACACTCTATGAATCAGTGTTCCATGTCCTGTCCGAGCTACCTCTGCTGGCACTGTGTCATCCCAGGCAGAGGCTCTGCACCGAGATGCATGCCTGCGGAGTGCCAGCCAAGAAGAATACTCTGTAAAAATATGACACTAGTGATTTATACTCAAGTGTGGTCACCCACTGTTTCAAAAGCAGAGATCTCACTCCCAGGCTCAAGTCAAAATAAAAGAAGACAAAAACCTGCGGCTTGTAAGAATTGATGGATGCAAAACATAAACCGTCAGTCACTGAACATTCCAAAGGCAAGAATTAGGTTCAACATCTGAGAAAGAAAAATGTCACTGGAAAAAAAGAAGTCACTCAGGACAAAGAGTGAGAGGTAATTGTGACAATGGAGAGAGCACAGCAGGAGATGCAGTCACAGTGAACACAGTACATTTAGAGATGTAGTCCCAGTGAACAAAGCACAGCAGGAGGTATAGTCACAGTGAGCACAGCACAGTCAGAAGTACAGCCACAGTGAACAAAGTACAGTCAGAGATACACTCACAGTGAACATAGCACAGTTAGAGATACAGTCACAGTGAACACAATACAGTCAGAGGTACAGCCACAGTGAACAAAGTACAACCAGAGGTACAGTCACAGTGAACATAGCACAGTTAGAGATACAGTCACAGCAAACACAGAACAGTCAGAGACACAGTCACAGTGAACACAGTACAGTCATAGGTACAGTCACAATGAACACAGTACAGTCAGAGGTACAGTCACAGTGAACATAGCACAGTTAGAGATACAGTCACAGCGAACACAGTACAGTCAGAGATACAGTCACAGTGAACACAGTACAGTCAGAGATACAGTCACAGTGAACAGCACAGTCAGAGATACAGTCACAGTGAACATAAACACCCATCATGAGCAGCAGTGTGTAGAAGACTGGCCCCCTGTGACCTGTGGTTCAGAACCAGATGGAGTTTGCCTGTGGTTCCAGCACTCAGCACTGGACACTCAGATTTGAGGATAAGGAAGGAGGATCCTGGGTGTAAGGACAGCCTTGGCTGCAGAGTGCCACTCTGCAGAGTGACAAAGAGAGACAAGATGGGGAGAGGGAGGCCTTCCCCAACCCTTTGTCACTTTTCACACTCATCTTCTAGTTTCTACCTCTACTTACCTGCTCCTTGTCACACACACACACACACACACAAACACATCACACACACACACCACACACACAAACACACCACACACACAAACACCACACACACACAAACACACCACACCACACCACACACACACACACACCCACACACACACACCACACACACACACACACACACACACCACACACACATACCACACACACCACACACATGCACACACACACACACATACTGTACACCACACACCAAACACACACACCCACACATCCACACACACCAAACACATACTACACACACACCCATACCAAACACATACACACACCACATACACCACCCACCAACCACCACACATCTCACATACACACACACACACACACAAACACACCACACACACACACCACACACACAAACACACCACACACACCACATATACCACACACACACACACACACACACACATACACACACCATACACACATACACACACCATACATACATACACCACACACATACCACACACAGCACACACCACACCACACACATGTACACACACAGGCATACTGTACACCACACACCAAACACACACACCCACACATCCACACACACCAAACACATACCACACACACACCCATACCAAACACATACACACATCACATACACCACCCACCACACATCACACACACACACACACACACACACACACACACACACACACACAAGACACAAAAATAACAAGCTTGGTTATACATACAAGAGAACATGTGTCATTCATCTTTCTAAGACACCTTACTTAGCGTTATAATTTCCAGCTCCATCCAGTTTTCTGTAAATTTCATAATTTCATTTTTCTTTGTGGCTGAACAAAATTCTGTCATATGTATGGTCTTACTTTTTGATTATCTGTTCATTATCAGTGATTGACATCTGGGAGGATTCCGTTTCCTTGTTGCCATGACTGTTACAGCAATGAACGCAGGTGTGCAAATGTCGCTGCAGTAGGAGAGTGACCTTTGGGCACATGCCTAGGAGCACTAACGATAGTCCCAAGGGCTCCAATGTGCGTGTTTGTCATTGGTCCTTGTTTGAGCCCTCTTGTCTTTCACAAGGGTCTCCCCTGATTAATGCCACACAGCTAGGTCCATTCTGGTTCTGCTTTTACCTTAACTGGCACAGAGAAAATAGGAACTACACAGATTATTGAACAATGTCAGTGGAAAAATCTCTTCCTGTATTAAGAAAACTATAATTGTAACTCTCTCCAGTTCTGTCCCTGTGGTACTCAGGTGGATTAAAAAAATAAGAAACGTGTGAAATAAAAAAACTATAGGATGATGATGTCATGCGGCTGTGCTGAAATCCCTGAAACCAAGCTCCAAGAGGACAAAGAAGCAAAGACACTAATTTGGGGACACCAGAATTGAGGGCTTCAGTTCAACAAAGGACATTTCTTTGTGGCAGTGTATAACCGATATGTCCCTCTCCTCATCCCTAAACCCAGCAGAACTTTTGCATTTTAGGCAGAAACATGGTCATCTGAATAAACACATCTCTTTGTCTTCCTTACAGTGTAATATGGTGCTGCATGTACTTTCTACCAGTGAAAAGTTAGAAAAATTCTGGCAACTGTAAAGACCTTTGACATGGACTTAAGGTAGAAAGCATGTCTTCCCTCCCTGGGGTTCTTGACAGCTGGTGACAGCAATACTGTGTCTCAATGAACCAGACACACATACACACATACAAACACACACACACACACATGCACACATGCAGGCATTCGAATACATGCATGTGGGCACATACACATACATGCACACACACACATGTATGCACACATTTACATGTACACATTTATATGCATGCACACGTTTACATGCACACATATGCATGCACACATTTACATGCACACGCATGCACACATTTACATGCACATGCACACACACACACACACACACTCACGCACAGAAATGATCACTTGCTTCCAGGTGGAATGATCACTTGCTTCCAGGATGCTTCTTGAAAAAAATAAGCTGTTTCTTGTTTGACCGACCATCATTACAGTAGGACTTCACTATGACTATCAGCCACCTGCCAAATGACACAGACATCGAGGACAATGTGAAACCTCCAGTCACAGACTGGTAGAATCTATTGGCAATATCTTAATTCAAAACGTTGTATTAAAAAAAGAATAAGTCATGGAGAAACAAAACAAAACCTTAGGTAGGCAGGTAAACAAGAAAATGGAATGAAAATAGACCAAACTTATTAAGGTGTTTGACATAATTGTCTAGTTGCTGTCACAAGACACCCGGTGAAAACAGTTAAGGAAGAAGACCTTGATCTGCCTCATGGTTTGAGGGACCACATGGAGAAAACATGGTGGCTGATCTGGTTCTGTTGGTGGCTGAAGTTTATGACAACTTTCACATCCCTGCAGATCAGGAGTCTTGGTTATAAGTATAGCGGGAGGGTAACCGTCAAGGCCTACCACCCGGCAATGCCTTCCTTTCAGAAGGGTCCACATCTCCTAAAGGTTGCATAGTCTCTTAATCCTTCATAATCAGCTGTGGACCAAGCACTCAAACACGACAACCTGTGGAAGACAGGTTAGATCCAACTCTGACCCTACTCACTCATGACACGCCCACAACGTAAAATCCGTTCAGTTCAACCTCAAGAGTTCCCAAAGCCCCAGCGCTCTGAGATCCAAGGCCAACTCTTACCCCAGTGAAGTCAAGAGGAAAATTCTTACATATAGTCCTTCTATACTTCTTATATACAATGGCACAATGGAGAAACTGAGGCACAACAAGGGAATATTGGACCAAAGCAAGGCAAACGCCAAACCCTGAAGCACTGTGGTTTCTTTGGGCATTATCACTTGTGTTCCACTGGCCCCGCCCCCACAGCTCTCCTCCCTGCAGTACATATGAATTCTCTTTCATCAGCAGACATTTCACATTCTTGGTAACTCCAACACTCAGAGGCCTCCATTTCAACACCTCACAGAGCTTCTCAGAGCCTCTCTTCAGGGAGTTTGGACTTGCCATACACTGACTTCTACAAGAAGAGTTCCAATCATCAACTTGACAAGACCTGGGAATGCCTGGGAAGAGAGCCTCAGTGAGGGATTATTAGAACCAAGCTAGCCTGTGGTCAGTCCACTCTGGGCGGCTTCATTCCCTAGGTGGGAGATCCAAACTGGAATAAAAAAATGGAGAAACCCAGCTAAGCACAAGCAAGAAAGGCAGTGTGTGTCCATTCATTTCTCTCTGCTCCTGACTTTGAGTGTGATGCTCCTGCCTTGATACCTTCCAGTGAAGGACCGTAACTGTTCATTATAAACTGAAACACACTTGTCTCTGCCCGAAGTTACCATTGCCACAGTATTTCATCACAGCAACAGAAATGAAACTAGAACACCTTTGTTTGTTGGCTTTTCACTGGAACCACCATGCAAACCTTCCTTGCATTCCAAAGTCTATAAAAGCAGCACCATGTGGGTAATGCCTTGTGCTGTTGCCAGCCCAGACTATAACCTGCAACCTTTTACCACGGTCAGAGCCTCCAAGTGCCCGCCCACACAGCCCAACCTTCCTCAAAAGGCCCAGTGTCCTCTGAAACTCTCTCTCTCTCTCTCTCTCTCTCTCTCTCTCTCTCTCTCTCTCTCTCTCTCTCCCTCCCTCCCTCCCTCCCTCCCTCCCTCTCTCACCATTCTTTTAAATCCTTTGTATGTTCCACACCCTGGACCCTTAGGATTTTTGTCTTGCAAGCTCCACTTCCATTGTCCTAGTGCTAAGTGAAGGCGTCTCCCTCTAATTAATCTGCTCAACAAGGCCTCAGCTTGCTCCACAGCCTCCTTAGCAGCAGAATCTTTATTTACAGGTGCTTGTCCAGAGCCTCGGCCACCTTGTCCCCAACACTTACACTCCTCACACCTTTCTATTCTCGGTTTTACTCAGAACTCCGTATGTGAAGCTGGCTAAAGGGAAGCCAGGAACAACCAGGCTACAACCCATGGATGCTATCCCATCTTAAATTTCCTCTACCAAGCAGATTAATCTATTTGGTTTTTGGGGCGGCATCACTCAAATTTTTAGGGCATGGGCAGAACTTTCTTTTTTTTTCTTTTTTATGGGAATGCGTTTACTGGATTTTTATTTATTTATTTACATTTTCTAATGTTATCCCCTTTCCCGGTTTCCCGTCTATAAACCCCTTATCCCCTCCCTCCCTCTATAACGGTGCTCCCCCTCCCCAACCACCCCCCTTCCCACCCCCCTACTCTGACATTCCCCTACACTGGGGTCCAGCCTTGGCAAGACCAAGCACTTCCCCTCCCATTGGTGCCCAACAAGGCCATCCTTTGCTACATATGCATCTGGAGCCCAGGGTCAGTCCATGTATAGTCTTTGGGTAGTGGTTTAGTCCCTGGGAGCTCTGGGTGGTAGGCATTGTTGTTCTTATATGGGCAGCACTTCATGATACCCTGCCAGAGCACAGCACAAGTGACCTCTATCCCAGTCTTCCGTGGCGTTCCTTCTCATTTGCCCTGAAACCTCAGACTCTGGCCTCCACGTCTGCATTTCTATTGGCCTTCTGACCTTCTGAGGTCCCCAGAAACGGCCCACCAAAGCTTCACCTCTGAATCTCTGAGGCTTCTCTAGCCAGCAGCTCCAAGCTCTTCACTCTCTTCTTGGAGAGTGAACCAAAGGCCTGTCAACCACGTGGTCAGCAACCAACTCCCTTCTTGCTAGCAAATTTCTGTATTATTTGCTTTTCTCACTGTGACTAAGTATCTGACAAGAGCCACTAGGAGGAGGAGGCCTTTACTGTTTCTAACTCACAGCGTAAGTGATTAGAGCCCAAAAGGTAGGGAAGGCTGCATGGCTGAGCCAGCTGCAGCCAGCCTGTGGCAGGACTGTCACGTTCTCACACATCGGGAAGCAACAGGCTCAGGCCAGAGGAGCCAGGCTATAACTGTTCCAGCTCGTCACCCCAGTAGCCCACTCCTTCCAGTGAGGCCCCACCTCCTAAATGTTTCACCATTTCCCCAAAGAACACTACCAGCTAGAAACCGAGTGACTCATGTAAAAAGAAATTTAAAATATTTTTCTTTATTCTTATTTTTTTTTTATTAACTTGAGTATTTCTTATGTACATTTCGAGTGTTATTCCCTTTCCCGGTTTCCGGGCAAACATCCCCCTCCCCCCTCCCCTTCCTTATGGGTGTTCCCCTCCCCACCCTCCCCCCATTGCCACCCTCCCCCCAACAGTCTAGTTCACTGGGGGTTCAGTCTTAGCAGGATCCAGGGCTTCCCCTTCCACTGGTGCTCTTACTAGGATATTCATTGCTACCTATGAGGTCAGAGTCCAGGGTCAGTCCATGTATAGTCTTTAGGTAGTGGCTTAGTCCCTGGAAGCTCTGGTTGCTTGGCATTGTTGTACATATGGGGTCTCGAGCCCCTTCAAGCTCTTCCAGTTCTTTCTCTGATTCCTTCAACGGGGGTCCTAACTCAGTTCAGTGGTTTGCTGCTGGCATTAGCCTCTGTATTTGCTGTATTCTGGCTGTGTCTCTCAGGATCGATCTACATCCGGCTCCTGTCGGTCTGCACTTCTTTGCTTCATCCATCTTGTCTAATTGGGTGGCTCTATATGTATGGGCCACATGTGGGGCAGGCTCTGAATGGGTGTTCCTTCAGTCTCTGTTTTAATCTTTTGCCTCTCTCTTCCCTGCCAAGGGTATTCTTGTTCCCCTTTTAAAGAAGGAGTGAAGCCTTCACATTTTGATCATCCTTCTTGAGTTTCATTTGTTCTAGGCAACTAGGGTAATTCAAGCATTTGGGCTAATAGCCACTTATCAGTGAGTGCATACCATGTATGTCTTTCTGTGATTGGGTTAGCTCACTCAGGATGATATTTTCCAGGTCCAACCATTTGCCTACGAATTTCATAAAGTCGTTGTTTTTGATAGCTGAGTAATATTCCATTGTGTAGATGTACCACATTTTCTGTATCCATTCCTCTGTTGAAGGGCATCTGGGTTCTTTCCAGCTTCTGGCTATTATAAATAAGGCTGCGATGAACATAGTGGAGCGCGTGTCTTTTTTGTATGTTGGGGCATCTTTTGGGTATATGCCCAAGAGAGGTATAGCTGGATCCTCAGGCAGTTCAATGTCCAATTTTCTGAGAAACCTCCAGACTGATTTCCAGAATGGTTGTACCAGTCTGCAACCCCACCAACAATGGAGGAGTGTTCCTCTTTCTCCGCATCCTCGCCAGCATTTGCTGTCACCTGAGTTTTTGATCTTAGCCATTCTCACTGGTGTGAGGTGAAATCTCAGGGTTGTTTTGATTTGCATTTCCCTGATGACTAAAGATGTTGAACATTTCTTTAGGTGTTTCTCAGCCATTCGGCATTCCTCAGCTGTGAATTCTTTGTTTAGCTCTGAACCCCATTTTTTAATAGGGTTATTTGTCTCCCCGGTCTAACTTTTTGAGTTCTTTGTATATTTTGGATATAAGGCCTCTATCTGTTGTAGGATTGGTAAAGATCTTTTCCCAATCTGTTGGTTGCCGTTTGTCCTGGCCACAGTATCCTTTGCCTTACAGAAGCTTTGTAGTTTTATGAGATCCCATTTGTCGATTCTTGATCTTAGAGCATAAGCCATTGGTGTTTTGTTCAGGAAATTTTTCCAGTGCCCATGTGTTCCAGATGCTTCCCTAGTTTTTCTTCTATTAGTTTGAGTGTGTCTGGTTTGATGTGGAGGTCCTTGATCCACTTGGACTTAAGCTTTGTACAGGGTGATAAGCATGGATCGATCTGCATTCTTCTACATGTTGACCTCCAGTTGAACCAGCACCATTTGCTGAAAATGCTATCTTTTTCCATTGGATGGTTTGGGCTCCTTTGTCAAAAATCAAGTGCCCATAGGTGTGTGGGTTCATTTCTGGGTCTTCAATTCTATTCCATTGGTCTATCTGTCTGTCTCTGTACCAATACCATGCAGTTTTTATCACTATTGCTCTGTAATACTGCTTGAGTTCAGGGATAGCGATTCCCCTGAAGTCCTTTTTATTGTTGAGGATAGTTTTAGCTATCCTGGGTTTTTTGTTATTCCAGATGAATTTGCAAATTGTTCTGTCTAACTCTTTGAAGAATTGGATTGGTATTTTGATGGGGATTGCATTGAATCTGTAGATCGCTTTTTGGTAAAATGGCCATTTTACTATATTAATCCTGCCAATCCATGAGCATGGGAGATCTTTCCATCTTCTGAGGTCTTCTTCAATTTCTTTCTTCAGAGTCTTGAAGTTCTTGTTGTACAAATCTTTTACTTGCTTGGTTAAAGTCACACGAGGTACTTTTATATTATTTGGGTCTACTATGAAGGTGTCGCTTCCCTAATTTCTTTTCTCGGCTTGTTTCTCTTTTGTGTAGAGGAAGGCTACTGATTTATTTGAGTTAATTTTATACCCAGCCACTTTGCTGAAGTTGTTTATCAGCTTTAGTAGTTCTCTGGTGGAACTTTTGGGATCACTTTTAAATATACTATCATATCATCTGCAAATAGTGATATTTTGACCTCTTCTTTTCCGATCTGTTTCCCCTTGACCTCCGTTTTTTGTCTGATTGCTCTGGCTAGAACTTCAAGAACTATATTGAATAAGTAGGGAGAGAGTGGGCAGCCTTGTCTAGTCCCTGATTTTAGTGGGATTGCTTCAAGTTTCTCTCCATTTAGTTTAATGTTAGCCACTGGTTTGCTGTGTATATGGCTTTTACTATGTTTAGGTATGGGCCTTGGATTCCTATTCTTTCCAGGACTTTTTTTATCATGAAGGGTGTTGAATTTTGTCAAATGCTTTCTCAGCATCTAATGAAAGGATCATGGTTTTGTTCTTTCAGTTTGTTTATATAATGGATCACGTTGATGGTTTTCCGATATTAAACCATCCCTGCATGCCTGGGATGAAGTTTACTTGATCATGGTGGATGATTGTTTTGATGTGCTCTTGGATTCGGTTTGCCAGAATTTTGTTGAGTATTTTTTAAGCGTCGATGTTCATAAGGGAAATTGGTCTGAAGTTCTCTTTCTTTGTTGGGTCTTTGTGTGGTTTAGGTATAAGAGTAATTGTGGCTTCATAGAAGGAGTTCGGTAGTGCTCCATCTGTTTCAATTTTGTGGAATAGTTTGAATAATATTGGTACGAGGTCTTCTATGAAGGTCTGATAGAATTCTGCACTAAACCCGTCTGGACCTGGGCTCTTTTTGGTTGGGAGACCTTTAATGACTGCTTCTATTTCCTTAGGAGTTATGGGGTTGTTTAACTGGTTTATCTGTTCCTGATTTAACTTCGGTACCTGGTATCTGCCTAGGAAATTGTCCATTTCCTGCAGATTTTCAAGTTTTGTTGAGTATAGGCTTTTATAGTAAGATCTGATGATTTTTTGAATTTCCTCTGAATCTGTAGTTATGTCTCCCTTTTCATTTCTGATTTTGTTAATTTGGACACGCTCTCTGTGTCCTCTGCTTAGTCTGGCTAAGGGTTTATCTATCTTGTTGATTTTCTCAAAGAACCAACTTTTGGTTCTGTTGATTCTTTCTATGGTCCTTTTTGTTTCTACTTGGTTGATTTCAGCTCTGAGTTTGATTATTTCCTGCCTTCTACCCTCCTGGGTGTATTTGCTTCTTTTTGTTCTAGAGCTTTTAGGTGTGCTGTCAAGCTGCTGACATATGCTCTTTCCTGTTTCTTTCTGCAGGCACTCAGTGCTATGAGTTTTCCTCTTAGCACAGCTTTCATCGTGTCCCATAAGTTTGGGTATGTTGTACCTTCATTTTCATTAAATTCTAAAAAGTTTTTAATTTCTTTCTTTATTTCTTCCTTGACCAGGTTATCATTGAGTAGAGCATTGTTCAATTTCCACGTATATGTGGGCATTCTTCCCTTATTGTTATTGAAGACCAGCTTTAGGCCGTGGTGGTCCGATAGCACGCATGGGATTATTTCTATCTTTCTGTACCTGTTGAGGCCCGTTTTTTGACCAATTATATGGTCAATTTTGGAGAAAGTACCATGAGGAGCTGAGAAGAAGGTATATCCTTTTGCATTAGGGTAGAACGTTCTATAAATATCCGTTAAGTCCATTTGGCTCATGACTTCTCTTAGTCTGTCTACGTCTCTGTTTAATTTCTGTTTCCATGATCTGTCCATTGATGAGAGTAGGGTGTTGAAGTCTCCTACTATTATTGTGTGAGGTGCAATATGTGTTTTGAGCTTTAGTAAGGTTTCTTTTACGTATGTAGGTGCCCTTGTATTTGGGGCATAGATATTTAGGATTGAGAGTTCATCTTGGTGGATTTTTCCTTTGATAAATATAAAGTGTCCTTCCTTATCTTTTTTGATGACTTTTAGTTGAAAATTGACTTTATTTGATATTAGAATGGCTACTCCAGCTTGCTTCTTCCGACCATTTGCCTGGAAAGTTGTTTTCCAGCCTTTCACTCTGAGGTAGTGTCTGTCTTTGTCTCTGAGGTGTGTTTCCTGTAGGCAGCAGAATGCAGGGTCCTCGTTGCGTATCCAGTTTGTTAATCTATGTCTTTTTATTGGGGAGTTGAGGCCATTGATGTTGAGAGATATTAAGGAATAGTGATTATTGCTTCCTGTT